>NW_003216943.1:4096-26105 GCF_000006405.1 Perkinsus marinus ATCC 50983
TGAGAAATTACATTCCCCCCAGGGTTTGATAACATTGGGGAAAATGTTACTAATGTGATGACTTCATTTACTGATTGAAGAATGTGCTCCTAGGCATACGTGGAAAATTCAAAATGAGTTCCCCCCCCGACAACATTATAAGTTCCCAGAGTAAAAAATTCCGAAAAATTTCAGGAAAAGTTCTTGTTGATTCCTGCCGAATTTATATGTATTTTTTCACAATCATTTATGAAACTTCTGATTTCAGATCCGGAAAACAAACATATATTCCACCTTGGGAAATTCTTTTCGCTACTAGTTTTTTCAAAAAAATTTACTTTTTTTCCATTATAGATTCCTCGATGATTTCCTGCTTGCCCGCCCTATACTACAGTATCCTCAATATTTTGTATCCTCATTTTCAACGGTCGGCCCTCTTCCTTCAGCTCTTTAATCGTTTCCTCGTGTTTTTCGACTTTCACATGTGCCTTTCAAAACTACACATTCCAACATTCATCGGAGATTTACTATAATGGCTTTTCACCCTAGTGATGTGAAAAACATATTTCACGACTATAACTATATCAACGCTAATTTCGCCACTTTCACCGAGTCCAATAACAAACACATATTATTCATTTGCGCGAGAGAGCTAACACCCATAAAAGAGTTCTTTGAAAGACTCATTAAGCACGGATGAATCAGCAGTAATTATGAATTCGTTTTAAAGTGAAGTGGTGTGATACTCCATGTAAACAATAAAACGTATATGTTTCCGCGACCGATAAAATAATTGTCCTCCGTGAATTGAATGTGAATTGTGAAATGAGTTTTTCACATCACCGCTGAAACTCCAATATAAATATCGAGGAATACGAAGACGCCGTGAGATTTTACCAATTCGGTTTTTCAACCAACTTTTGGCCGAATTTTTGACCAAATCTTTACCAATTTTTCTACCAGTTTTTGTACCAATTTTCTCCAGATAACCACTAATTTTTACCAACATTTTACCAATTTTTTCAACCAACAGCCCCCCCCCCTCCCCACTACCTTTTTAATTTCCTTTTTTTCATTTTCGATCGCTGTTTTGATTTTCCCCAACTTTTCCAAATTTCTCGCAATTTCTTGGGCCAGCCTTTCCGGTTCTCTCTAAAAAATATTGCAGTTTCACGACCCGTTCCACGTAAAGTGGCGTTATACTCAGTAAAACGCGATGATATTCGCGGTGATATGCAGTAGTCGTGGAATATATTTTTCACTAGTATTTTTCATATCACTAAGGTGAAGCTTCATTAGAATTGCATGCATATCAATTATTATTACTTATCGGAGCTTCACCCGTTTAACGTGAAGTGGCGTAATACTCCATGTGAGTTATACTAAGTATATGTTCAGCACTTGTCCGATAACACAAGTGAAATGTGAAACATATTTTTCGCTGGTTTTTTTCATAGCGCCGATGAAGCTCCAATAATCGTCATCACCACTATGGAGCTCCACCCGTGATATGAAAAAAAACACTAGTGAAAAATATATTTCGCGTAAAACGGGTGAAACCCCAAACACGATTTTCCCTACCCCAATTCTCTCGAATTCTGCCACAGCTTCTTTCAAACCATCCTTTTCTATCTTCACCTTTTCCTTCAATTCTGCCATTTCCTGACGAAGCAGAATAATGCATAAATATTATTCACAACCCGAATGCGTTTTATGTGAAGTGGCGGAATACTCCATATTAAAAACTCCAGTTATGACAACATATTATACTCCATATTTACACGTAGTGAAGTGAATGAGAAACCCTCCAGACAATTTCACGTGTTTTACGCGTTATTCACTCCTCACATGCATTTCCCGAGAAGTGAAACGTCAAACATATTTTTCACTAATTCAGTGTTTCGCGTGATTTGTCTCCTTTTTCATAACGGCTCAAGCATTATTCGCAGTTCAGCCAGTGTTGTGCAAAAAAATTCTAAAATTTTCCGGAATTTTCCGCGAATTTTCGGGAAAAAATACCTGCTCCAGCTCTTTTATTCCAGCCTCAACCGCCGCCTTTCCTTCCCTCGATTTTGACAGTTTATTAGAAGCTTCACTCGAGACTGAAAAAATACAAAAGCCAATTCTTGTATGGAAAATACCGCATTAAAAAACGAATCGGAATTTCCGCAAGAAAATTGCAAAAAAATACATTTTCCCTAAAAATTGCAGAAAAATCTCGACCGTAAAATCGCTCAAAAAATGACATACATGAAATTCCAAAATGTTCATGTTTTATTCCAACCACAACTAAAAAAGAAAATATCATTTTTGCAATTGCTAAAACGATGATGCAGAATTTCCACGCGCCACGAAATTTTTCCCTCTTTTTTCCCAGTCCCCCTATACTAGTACCACTATTCAGCTTTTCCACATGCTGCTGGAGCAGACTCCTTTCATAAGCCTCTTGATCGTCCATATCTTCTTTAACCGAAACGAGGTCGTTGGAGACCTCCAACGCCTGTAACAAAATCTTTACAACTATATCGAACAGAAAAAAATTATGGAGTTTCACCCGTTTCACGTTAATTTTACGTAAAGTGGCATGCCAAGACACCATGTAAAAGCGCGATATAAAGTGAACTGAAAACGTTTCGCGAATTACACAGGACATATCACGTGTGAGGAAATGTTATACACAATTGTCTCCTGTAATTTTGGATTCTTGTGACACTTGTCCCCCTTGCCAGCCTTGCTGTATACTTAATGACTACTATATTAATCATAACGTGTGTTACCCACGTGTTAATAACTCAGTTATAGGATCAAACCACCTAATCCTAACACCACATAAACACGAACATGTCGTTAACTGCTCACATACGTTTACCCCCAGATGGAATGTAAATATGTAACTTACCGTAATACTCCAATTATCACGATAATCTCAATTATAACTCACCACCTAATGTGAATTTTTGTATTTCACCATCTATCCGTAATATTGCAGATACTCTTTTTTGCCGAGTGAATTGTAAAATATGTTTTTCATATCAGTAATCAAGATTTGAATCAACAATCCTAAAACTAAGAACAGTTCATCTATAATGCTATAATGACATTAGAATTTTCTATATACTTTCCCACATTTTTCCAGACTTGTCACTAAAATCGCATCCCAATCACCTGCAACATACAAACCGCCTCCTTCTCAGCAGCCGTTTGAACCTCCGTCGTCAATTCTCTCAAAGCTGATTTCATTTCTTTAATCGCTGCAACATCGTCCGCTTGCCCTATACTCAGTTTTTCAACCTAAAATTCACCAAAAATTCACGTAAAATACAAAATTCACCAGGGATAAAATCACATAACCATAATTTGCACAATTCATAAAAATTACACATAATAATAAATTTTATTCGCCACTGCAGATTCGAATTCCAAAGATGCTAATTTTAACTCCCTTGATCGTCACGGCATTTATCATCAATTTTTCATCCCTAAAATACTACTGTCTCCGGAAATTATCAATCTGCAAGAAATGAAAATTTTGGTATTATTTTCTTGAGAAATTTCTAGAGCTTTTTACACTCAATTTACTGCGAATTCTTCCGACTACCATCGCACATAAAACTCGGCCGCATAAACAATCGCTACCTTGATCATTCCGACCGCATCACATCATCGGTACAAAATAATAAATTTACCAAAATTTTCTTAGAAGCGTAACTAGATTTACCCCTTTTTCAGATATTATTTTCTTTGGATGCATGAGAAAACTTTAAAACTTTTCACACTCAATTTTCTGCGAATTCTTCCAACTACCATCGTGCGTCCAAAGCGGCCACAATATTACCTCGATCATTCCCTGTGTTAATTCAATATTCAACTCCTTCGCTTTCCTCAGCAACTCATTTTCCGAAGCGTAACTACGGGCAGTCATCGAAATCAATATAGAGTAACGCAAAAAATATAATCACTACTGCACCACCCTCGTAGTACCTTTCTGCTACTGCGCGATGCAGTTTGTCATACTCATTTTTATATTTCTCCTTTTCCTCCTCTGTAAGAGATCCTTTTCTACACAAATCCTCCAAAATTTCAACCGCAACAGAAGTGCTCTCAGAATTCGACATCGTTAAAAACAGTCTACAATTTAATTGAAAACTTTAAACGCAAACACAGATTCTCATCCAACACGCATATGAAACCAATCCGAATGTCAACATGCAGATTTGCGGTGAAAATTTATTTTTCCACCACTAAAGAGAAAAACCAAGAAACACTTACGGACTACTAAAATGGCCATCACTACTCGCTCGAGTAGAATCAGTAACAACCGAAAACGCATACCGCGATCCGATGCTTTCCCGAACAGAAACGCTACTCCTTCTGCGATGCAAAGGAGGGGTATCTGATATAAAGCAAATCAGAATAAGAATTTTCAGGAAAAAGAAGAAATTTTTCAGGAAATTCTAGAAGAATTTTCAGGGGAAAAAAGAGGTATCTTATAAAGTAAATCAGAAGAAGAATTTTCAGGAATTTTCAGGAAAAAGAAGAAAATTTTCAGGAAATTTTAGACGAATTTTCAGGGGAGAAAAGAAGGGGTATCTGATATAAAACAAACCAGAAGAAAAAATTTCAGGAATTTTCAGGAAATTTTAAAATAATTTTCAGGGGAAAAACTCACCTTGAAGAGACACAACATCACTGCTTCTGTCCGCCAAAACCATCATCACTCGTAGGGCAATTTGATCGAGCATCTCTCTAACCTCATCACTCACGTATTGGTAAAAGTCCTCAGGAAAATCCAATTGTATCTGGGGGGAGAAATAAAACCATAAAAATGATATTGTTCAAAAAATTGTATATATACAGTGAGTGTCAATTTCATATGTAAATTTGAAAAAAAAATACGCGATATTTTCCGAAAAAAATAATAAAAAATTTCATAAACAACATGAACACTACTACAAGAATTTAGCCCTTCAAGACTGTGATAGCGATTATTATATCTCAATTATAGAAGTTTTACGAATTCGACTAAAACTGTAAAAAAACCACCAAAAATTCCCCGAAATTTTCCCGGAATTTTCATATTATCACCAACACACGTATTACCACCACACCGATAGAAATGGGAAAAAATTTCTGAAATTTTTTTTGAGCCCACCTCAGCTCGCACGAGACTTTCCCCATCCTTCACCCCCTCGTATTGCTGTAAAAACATTTTCTCCGCAAATTCGGGCGGATCGCCGTATTGGAATGCCATTACTCCTAAAGAGGTCAAAATTGACGATATTTTCAGACGAAAAAACGTGGCCTCAGGAAATTATCACGTAGTTGTGCCATTTTACTTCATATAATCGTGCGTGAAATATTCACATTCTCATATTTCTTCTACGATTTTGAATAATATGATCCCACATTAGTAACATCACCTCCACGAAAAAATGCTGAATTTTACATTTAAAATTTTCAATTTCGAATTTCCCTCAGAAAAAAGTTACCAATCAGAAATTACCAGTTTTGGTGAGTCGAAACCATCTCCAATGTGAAAGCGTCGATCCTCGCAAATTCATCAGCGTGAGGAACAGAGGGGTTTCACCAGCAAGTTGGTTCAACTAACACAAAAACAAAATTATTTATACACTTTTCAAATCTGTTGAAATATACGCTCACTTTTCCCAGTTCAAATTCGCGTAAAAGTGTACAGAAACCAACAAAAATTTCCGAAAATTTCGTCAGTTGAGCTCAGGAGTTTACATACGAATTCGCGTAAAAGTGTACAGAAACCAACAAAAATTTCCAAAAATTTCCGAAAATCTCCTCAGTTGAGCTCAGGAGTTTACATACGAATTCAGGTAGAAGTGCAGTACAGAAACCAACAAGAATCTCCCCAAAAAATCCTCGCAGAATTTTCATACTCACACGTAGTTGACCATGTGCATATTTTCTCCCAGACTTACACAATCGATATCAGACCATTGAAGAACTACTTCCATAAGCCTCTCACTCTCCAAACATATCTTGACAAACTCCGCGCAGCCCATGGTTCGAAAACGGACCTCATTTGAATCTTTCTTTTCAACCAGTAAGATACCACCAAGATATAAACACTCCAACTTAGACGATTCGAGTACATTCCGAAGCTGCTCAGGAGTCGCCTCGAACGGTCCGTCGACTAAATCGAGGAGAATCAAATTCTTCATAAAAGGTAAATAGTAGCACTGAGGAGAGCATCCGGTCAACGACAGTGATAAAGTAGTCACAGTAGAGGCGTTGTTGGTGAGCAGTCGGTGAAAGAGGAGAGAGAATTCTCCCTTGTAAGAAATTGTGGTCAGGAAAGTTGCATAAACCAAAACGTCCATAATCTCATCCAAAGGCTCGACAATATACACTGAAGTGAGATTTTTCAACCTGAAACAGTGGCATGATTCGGACCTAATCCGTATCTTACCAACTTCAACCTAAGATACGCCCACTTACCCGTGCTCAGCACTTTTTCTCAACAACTCCATCAACCATCTCTCCAATGGTGACACTACTCTCAACACGCTGAGATGATTCAAGTAAACGTTGAGGGGCTCCAAAGGGACCGTACTAGAGTCTACTTGATAAACCGGCTGAGAAGAATAAACGGGTAAAAAATACACAAATCGGAACGTTTTTACCCAAGCGCCGTTGGAATCGACAAGGCATCTCAAAAGCAACGATGTGGACAGCCCTATGCGATAGGTCTCTCTGAGAAAGTTGAAGCTGCATATTTTGTGTAGTAGCGCGGAGTTGCACAAAACCTGACCTAATCCGTATCTTCCACGCTCAACCTCAAGATACCTTTCCAATCTTCGTATCAGGGAACCTCACAACCCAAATAGCCCTCAGTAGAGCATCTTCTCGTTCGACCAAGCAGCCTTAGCCTTCCGAATCCCCTCCAACTCTTCAATCAAGATATCCACGTCACCCATTTATAGTAATAACAACAATAGGATCACCACGAACCTTACACCCATAATCGATTAGAATGGCGCGCGCTAATAACAGCTACGGACATAATCGATTTTCTCGTTTGAGAGTCAGTGAGAAAGGGTGCCCTACGGGTCGCAATAAAGGTTGAAGTGAATTGAGTAATGATGTCTGATTATTAATATACGCTCCGAAGCCTCTTTAGAGAGCTCATGCGGAATACCTCAACTCCTACTGAACTACTACTCACTCGACGAGACCTTAGTCATGCATCCTTAACACCTCCCACGATTGGCCTATTCGGTTGTTACATCCTCCCCACAGCGATCGGGTCACCGAGTGGATTATTGTTCAGTATTATCGTTAGAGCTCTCTTCAGTAGGAATCCTACTTTTCCCGTGTGGCACAAATTCCTACCTCACATCGACGCTTGTCCATAATTTCACAAACATTGGTTATAAACTTCTACCCGCGCGCTACTTTTCGATTTCCCTTAGATTGGCTGGGAAATGGGTTAAAGAGAAGTGGGGACTGAGGCTTCTGATTCGAATGAGCGATAGAATGAATCAAATCGGTAGTTGACTTGCATCTCAGGGGGACGTATGATCCTCTATAGGGGAGTTGTTATCTTTGACGGTCCTTGAAGCATCCTATACTGCTTTGTTTCCTTCACCTCATACCACCGAGGAGTTGACGGGATCAAACGCGACATTTGGCAGAACTCGGATAACATGTTTTCCTAATCACTATTATGCATAGTGTCACAGCTTTTTATCTTGATAACGGTAGCAACGGACGTGATGGTAGTATCTTCATCAACACCTAAGATGAACAATAATCACAAGTATATCAACAAGTCTCGTAATTATCACATAATGTGACGATGATGAGGGTTATAACAAGTGATTCACATCCCCACATCAATTGGCATGAAACGACGGAATACTAACTGTTCGCAAGCAATAGAGTGCTTCATATTTTCCCACAATTTTAACACAAAAGCATGTAAAACTCACCCCAGTTGCAAGAGGTTCTCATAGAGTACTATATTTGGACAGTACGACATTGATGAGATGCTCATCCTTACTACATAACCTTATAGTGACGCTGCCCGAGGCAGCGAAAAAACATGTTCGCTACTTATCGGTCAGCGATAAGTTTTTCTTGGTCAAGCCTACTTACGTATAACTCCTGTGATGCGAGCGCACTGCGATGACGCTTACCGCCGATATGCTGCTGATAGTCCCACTCACACTGCAGGACGATTCCACAGACATCGCAAGGAAGCATGTTCACATGACGCCTACCATCAACATGCATCATGAACTCCAGTTCGGTGGACTTCACATAAACCTGCTGCTTGAGCATGACAATTGCCCAGAAGATTCTCCTCGGAGAATGGGCCGACTAGGGCGATACGCCATCATGATCAGCCAAGGACAAATCCTGTAACCCTCCCTGGGTACCCTGATCTGGAGACTCCAGACCAAGTTTGCACCCAGAATGGAGTGCGGGGGAGAAGGGTCCCACTTGGCCCGATTTCTGACACCTAAATGCCGCAACTTGGAGATGGAAGTAACCTTGTAAATGGTGTCGGCGGCAATAGCTCCACCTAGGTGGTGACCTGATCACTGTCTTGAAGTCCTTCCATGATGGTACTCGATGTGTAGCTGCTACACTGTAGCATCAGCTCGGCCTAGGCTTCACACCGAGTCAAGGTGATGCGAGAGACATCTTTCGCGAGATCTCCTTCAGCAAAACTAATACCGCTCGAATGACCCTGAGCAAGTCCTTCGCTCTCTTTACGGCGTTTGAGCCGGGTTATAGAGCAATGGCGGGATTGGAAGTACGATGCCAGAATATACTGAATAGCTCCAACACACTGAGTTGAAGTTTTTCCCATGCATTCGGAACAGCCAACACTCAGATAGTCACGCTTCCAAACGGCCGCAGTAAATAACGTTGCTGAGACCAATATAGAGCCTCTGTGGCTCATCGGAAATCACTAGCAATCCTCAACGGTCCGATCAAACTTGCTACAGATTCAATTTTCGATTCCGTTTGTACTCACCAGAGCACCACACGTCACACTACTCCGAAGTAACTCACGAATAATTCAATTTTGCATCTCTTTCTATTGCAGTAATCATCTGTATCATTGCACCACGGTCAGTTCCGCGATGACGTAGCCAAGCCTGAAGGTCGGAAAACGTCTGATGAGACTAGTCTTCATCCATACCTTACTTCCAGTGGTGGGGTATATGCTCGCTCTCCTCAGCTAAGATCAGAGGTTTCCTCATTTACTATGGAAGTTAACATACGAACTCGAGCAAGCAATAATTTCCCAGACTTTCCTCGGAACTTTTATATTGTAACAAACGCACGTAGTAACCCATGTACTTTTCCACACTATTCACACAGATAGAGAAACATGCGAGCCGAACTACTTCATGGCGATTCTTTCCTTCACTAATTCTGCGTATCAGTTCAACGAGCGGTAATCGGCTTAGTCGTCGTCTCAATACAATTGTCGGTTTTACTTTTCTAATCTACCTAGCTCACAGAGACGGAATTATGTAGATCAACAACCTGCTCGGAATCGACGATACTCAACAATTACTCCAATGATAGAATATATGTTGAGTTTCCTCAGCCGGAGCTCACGAGTTTCTTAACTGCACTATGGAAATTTACACACAACTATGGGCATGAAACGCATGAAATTTAGCAATAATTTCCCGATAACACAGTTAGTTGACCATATTCATATTTTCCAACACTGAACTCAATACTCCTCATCACAAGCCAGAACTGCGAGCCTAACGCGTCGAAAAGACGCGTCATAAAACTGCTCTTTTGCGTACAGTTTTCACCATACCAAAAAGTACTAACAAAATATTCACTGATCATTTTCCCACCTCAATTTGCATCTTCTCCCTCCACCTCGACGCCCTCGTTCTTCCTTCGCGACGATCCACAACTTCAACAGGTCGAGTATAATAACTAACAGCGTTGATACCCTCTCCAGCTTGGCCCTTCCACGCGTATCTTCCTCCAGCCTTCTCACACAACCTACAGGTCTTGAAGTGCCTTGGCCAATAACGGTTGAGACATTGTCGGCAGTAGTGAATGTCGTGAACACGATGGAGATGACCCTGGCGACTCTTCTCTTCACGCCCTCGGAGTTTACGTACATATTTATCACTTCGAGCGTCTTGTATACCGAAAGAGTCCTCAGCAATACTCCTACAAGAATCTGATATTCTTTCGCTGCCAGCTTTGGTACTTGTAGTAGAAGTCGACCTCTTGCGCACCTTACCAAGGGAAGGGGCGGCTTGGGTGAAAGCAACGCTCAAGGACACCATAGGGGCTCCCATAAGAGCTCCTCTGTAGGTCTCAGTAGAGGCATAAAGCAGCTGCCACTCGCTGACAGGTATCGGAGAAATATCCTCTAGGATGTTAAAGTCGCCCTCGTCGAAGTCGCTAACCTCACCAAGATCCCCGCCGGCTGTGCTCGAGGCGTTGGACATGTTCAAGATGAAGATTTGAATCGAATCTCGCACTGCAAAGAAACGTTGAGGAAATGCAAGACTTCAAGATTTGCGCATGCGTGCTCATCTGAAGTGAATTATGAACATACTCCAATGGCCAACTTCTGAGTGTAGTTGTTTTAGCAAATTTTCGATCGGTATACTTTTCGCACATCCACTGTTTTTACGGAAAATTCATTTCCCGTAAATTTCTCGATTATCAAAAAATTTCTATTTTGGTTTTAAGCTTTTTATCGTGAAAATTCCCTTCCCTACGAGAAAGTCCGAAAAATGTATTTTCCCAGGAATTAATGCAGTGGAAATCATGAAAAAAAAGTAGAATTTTCATGATGTGGAACAAATTCCAATAATTTTCCCGCAAATTCTAAAGTTTTTTCCCGAAAAGTATTTATCG
Source organism: Perkinsus marinus ATCC 50983 (assembly GCF_000006405.1). NCBI lineage: Eukaryota > Perkinsozoa > Perkinsida > Perkinsidae > Perkinsus > Perkinsus marinus. The sequence continues at coordinate 14,966 of NW_003216943.1, forward strand.
GCAGAATAATTTCAACCTAATTCGCCGGCAGCCAACAGCAACCGCTCGATTTCAGTTTTCCATAACGTATCTTTTTCTCCGTCGGATCCTATGGTGAATCTCAGATTCTTCAGAGTGCGCGGAGGTATGAAAAAAATTCCGAATTTTCCGGAAAAAAATTTTCCAATTAAAATGGGCACTAATCGGACCTCATTCGTATCTTTCATTCACCAACCTCCATAATATCCTATAGGATACTACTTCATCCTTTTCAATGGCAACTCCGAAGATAAGAGGATCGACAGACGCCGAGTTGGAGTTCCTCAGATTACTAGTCGCTGGTAGTAATTATAGAAATATATTTTCGCTTTCCTCAGCTATTGAACTTATAAAATACAATTCTAAATATTATAATGCTACAGAGCGAAAAGGAATAGGGAATAGGGAATAGGAATAGCGTAGGAATAATGCTACAGAGGAATAATTATAACTACTACCAGAAAACAGTGTTGTAGGAATATGTGTTCGCTTTCCTCAGCTACTGAGCTTATAAAATACAATTATAAATATTGTAACGTTACAACTCATCAAAGGGAATTCATTTTCAGCTACTACCAGAAAACTGTGTTGGAGTAGGAATATATATTCGCTTTCCTCAGCTACTGAGCTCAGGAGTTTACATACGAATTCGAGTAGTAGAAGTGCAGTAGAGAAACCAACGAGAATTTTCTTTCAGAATTTTCATAGTGTCAGTTGAACACATGCATAGTTGACGTACGAATTGCATTGAAACCAACGAGAATTTAAACCAACGAAAATTCTCACAATTTTTTCATATTTTCTCCAACACGCGTAGAGTGTGAACCAAACATTTTTGCATATCTATTTTCTCGAGATGGCTTCACTTCGAAATATCAATTATAGACTACGAAACGTTTTTAGAGCAATCGATTGACATTGAAGTTTCACCCTAGTGATATGAAAAACACTATTGAAAAATACAGTGCATGCCAATTTGATATGCAAATGTGTGGTGTTAATTTCCGAGATTAATGAGAATCAATGTGAAACTATATCGCATATACAATGTTACAATGGCTATGAACATGTGTTGTGATGAGAGTACCCGTTTGGAACTGTTCACTATAATTTGTCCTCCAAAGTAACACACATTTGCATATCAAATTCACATGTACTGTATATTTCACGACTACTGCATATTATCGCGAATATCGCGTTTTTCACTTCACGTAAAACGGGTCGTGAAACTCCATTGTTATTCAAAATTGAAAATATTACTTTTCCACGATTCGGTTCACACTTCGAATGATCATATGCGTTTACGTTTCCTATGGTAGATAAAACTGGTCGGACATCTCTCGTCCACTCAAAGGCTCGCGATGCGATCTTGAGAAGAGCAAATACGGTACCAAAACTCATACCATTTATCAATCAACGAACGGCGACTTTAACGGAGGTGGGTGGTATGGCACAGGTTCGATCCCCGGTGAGGGCATTTTTACCAGATTTCCCACGCGGCTCACTTGGCTGCATTTCTTCGATCTGCATCTAAAGCGACGGACCCTGGAGGAAAGGCAACTACGGCGTAGGTTTTCCGCAAATTTTGCGAAAAAATTTTTTTTTCGCGAAGATATTTGGACGTATTGCTGATGTCGCAAGAAACCCCAGGAGTCTTGGAAGCATTTGATACTACTGGAGCTGGTCTCGATGCGTTGTTATACGTACCTAATCCGTATCTTACCAGCTCAACCTAAAGATATGCTTAGATACTTTCCCTGGCTGATACCATGCCCGGCTCAGCAACTTCTCGCGCGCTGTTATCACTTCAACTTTTGCTGAATTTACGGCTGAAAAAATCAAACTCATTGAATGTCGCCGACCAAGAACGAGTTACCGCAGTTTTGGAAGATCTTCGCACAGTAAAGAAAGTTGCGGAAAATCCGGATGTAATATTAGAAAAAATTTTGGTGAAAAATATTTGAGTTTTTTCCCATGGGGTCATGAACGTATTTGAATTTTCGAAAAATCGTAAAAAAATTTTAGGTGTATTTTTTGCCAATTTTTTTGTAATAAAAAAGAGGAATCTTTTCTTACGAATCCTGACAAAAAATTTCACTTTTTTTCGCATGAGAGATAACCAGGTTGCCTCGCGTAAGATGAAATGCACGTATTTGAAATTTCCGAAAAAATTGTGAAAAACATCAACTTTTTTGTGACATTTCCGAGCAAAAGAAATATTTTCTCCTGAAACCTGTCAAAAAATGAGAAAAAAATCACGAAAAAATAAGGCGGAAAATTACGGGAAATTTAGTTTTTTTCCTCGCGTAAGATTCAAATCAGGTCGAATCGGAGTCGGAAGCCTGCCGGAAGATTCTCGCGAGGTTTTCTGCTACTCCGACCGGCTCGGTAGTGGACTTGAGGTCGCCTCCTGCAGCAAATGATGTTAATGAAGCTCATCGGGTGTTTGATACTCCAACGGGGACGCCGCCGCCTCCACCGCCGCGAACCCCACCAGCTAGAATAGGCACAGGTTCGTTTCTCTGGAGAGAGAAAATTCTGGAAAAAAATGATTTTTTTAGGAAAAATTTGGAGAAAATAGGTTTTTTTTTGGAATTAATAAAATTTAGGAAAAAATAGAAAATTTTCTGAATTGAAAGAATGATTGTATTAATTTTCTAAAGGTTTTTTATAATTTAAATTTTCTATCAGCAACTCGAAAATTTTGAAAATGAAAATTTTCTATTAGCAACTCGAAAATTTTGAAAATGAAAATTTTGTAACGGTAACTCGCAAGTTTTGAAAATGATATTTTTCTGTCAGGAACTCCTCCGATGCCCTCCAGTTGGAGTTCATCAGCTTGGTCCAGTCGGCCTCCGAGTATTCAACCGCCGCCTCCTCCTCCTCCACCTCCTCCTGCTAGTGGGGAAGCCGATGATCCTCTACCGAGACCACGGCAGAGGTCGTTAAGTCGTCATAAGGATGAAGTTGAAAGTGAAAAACTTGATAGAACAGATTCCAACGCGACGAGCGAAAACGCGAGGAAAAGGTGGGAAATATGCACAAGTTTTGGTGAGAATGAGAAAATTCTGGGAAAATTTTGGGAAATTTTTTATTAATTTCTGCGCAATTTTACCCGAATTCGTATGTAAATTGTTTTTGAGTAAGCTTTTGATTTCAGCTGAGGCGAACAAACATATTTCAACTAGGCTGAGGACTTTTCCCGAAAAAATAATAGAAATTTTTTCCGCCCGGTTTTTCAACTTTTTCAGAAAAAAATAGAAATTACCATTGATCAGGTCGTATTCGACCGACACGAGTGGTACTTCGGACGCCTCACCAGTGAAAAAGATGAGGAGTGTGCGAGAATATCGGTCGCAGAAAAGGGGTGGAAACGATAGACAGTCGTTGTTAAGGAGCCTTCACCACACGCAGGAGTATCGAAAATTCGACAAGTTCCTTAAGGATGAAGTTTATCGCCTCACGCAGGTGCATATACGAAAGTACGTTGGGTTGTTTTTTTTCCGGAAAAAAGGCGGGTAATTCTTTTCCTTGAATTTTTTGGGGTTTTTTTTTGCGAAATCGCATGTTTTTGAGGCTGTCGAGATTCCCGTTTTACCGTCCAGATCGAATCCAGAGATGTGCGATCACGACGAGGACGAAGCCCCCGAGTGGCGACGAGTGGCTAAGGCGATATCGCAGACTCTCATGGAAAAGGAGCTCAGGTGAGTTCAGAGAGGGAATTAGCATTGAGAAATTACATTCCCCCCCAGGGTTGGATAACAATGGGGAGAATGTTACTAATGTTATGACTTCATTTACTGATTGAAGAATGTGTTCCTAGCCATACTTGCAAAATTCAAAATGAGTATCACCCGGCAACATTTATGGACCTACGGCGTTTCGGTGGACAGCCCAACTTCTTATCAGGTTGGACTCAGTTGTTCGTTTTAATCTATCGAGTGACGGGTTGAAGGACTCGGCAATGAAGAGAATCCAAGGCTATTGTAGCAGTTATTTAAACCGTAAATTTCCTCTACGGTGATGATCGTATCAGAGACCGCGTTGCTTTATCCGTGATATTATTATAGTATTTCTACTATCACCCTTTTTCTCGAGTTGTACGCAAGAAAACAAAACCATGTGTCAAACGGTCACATGTGTATGCGTGCATCTGAGCAGTCTTATTGCGACTGATGTTCACCTAATACGGCAAATGCGGGAAAATGGGAGAAATGGGAAAATAGCAGGAGAATGGCGGAACAGGAGCCGAGTTCGCTACATAATGAGAAAGGGAAGGAGTTCAGGGGTCCAACGCCGCCTACTTCGCACCACCAGAAAAGTAGGTTCCCTCATGCCACGAAGTCAGGCACTGATCTTGCGCACCTCTCGCATAGCCACATCATCGTATTTGTTGTTGCGTATTGTGGACAAAATATATAAGTTTTTTTCCTTCATTAGTGGGACAAGTTACTTGATCATATATGAAGTTCACTTCGGTTCGGAAACTTATTAGTTATAATCAACTCGAGTTACCTCTTTGCCCAGTCTATTCTGATTGTCGGTAAGTTGGGCCGTTTCGTAGGTCAGATTTCATGTAGGCCGTTTTTCCTTCTCCTCGGCGGAGCTCTGCCTAGGTTGTTCCTGATAGAAACTTCTTGCAATGGCGTTGATATACTCAAGTAGCTCGCCTCACGAGAACGTCAACGACCGAGCGCGCTGAATCGACACGGCCGATGACTGATCGATCAGGTGGGCCGCCCACCGTGGAGGAGCGTGGATGCGTGAACGCAGATATTCTGAGGAAAAGTCTGGAAAACTCCCATCAAGAAACTTTTGCTAGGAAGGTCGGGAAACAAGGGGGTCGCTCAACTAACCGTTTTATGGCCACCTTATACAAAGTTCCATTTTAGCGGGAGTCCCGCTGCGGGACTCAGCTCCGCGCCGAGAGCTGCAGGTCAGCTGACAGTGTCAGCCTGACTGTCAGGCTGTGTCAGGCCCTGATACCATGTCGGCTCGGACGCATGCCGAATCGCGCGAAAAGCGAGAGCCTTCTTTTGAAGATAGCCGTCGAATCGACGGCGTCAAGATACTGACGTGTTGGACCTGAAATCCTGAAATCGGGTTTTTTTTGAGGAAGCCTAATGCAATGGTGATGCCGAGGTCGAGTGAATGAATGGTTACATACGCGAAGTGACCACAAGTCCCGAAAAGGGTGTCTTTTCATAACTTAATTTCTTCTGAGAAAGGTAATAAGGATAAGTTATCCTCATTAATAAGATACTCGTAGACTACGAGTATGGGAAGATCAGCATGGCTGCATGGGAAAGGCTCTTTCCGAAAGGGGTTGCTCAACAGTTTCGCAGACGTTCTCATGGGTGCTTCTCTATCATTGTCGGATAAGGACGTGATTTAGGGATGCTTATTGGAAGCCTACATCCTCTTCAAGCACGAAGTCCCCCATAGTATGGTATATGATAAACTACTTTTTGCTTGCGCTGGCGGAACAGACACTCAACTATGGGAGTGGCTGCACAGTCGCCCGAATAACGCTTTGTATACCTCAAGAACAATCAGTACTCAATATCTTGAATCTCCCGGACGGGTAGTGCCGAAAATTATGCTCAGAGAATGGCGCATTTGGCATCCTCGCTGATGAATACACGGGTTTATGTTGTGTGACCCAACTCGCTGTGCATCTGCGAGTGATTGATGGTAGTGGTGGTATAAGAGAGTCATTTATCACGTTGGTGCCTTTGGAGTCGGCATCCGCTAGGACCATTGCAGATGCCATAATTGAGTGTCTGGTTGAGCTCGATCTTAATGTCAAGGACCATATGGTACCCCAGACCTTCGATGGTGCCTCTGCTTTCCAAGGTTCAATAGCTGGGGCCAGGAAATTGATCAATGATCACTTCCATACCGAATGCCCAGTTCTCCACTGTAGATCTCATTCACTACAGTTGGCCTGTTCGTTTGCTGCTGAAGAATCAGGATTGGTCAGTCGACTTCTTAGCTTGGTTACTACTATCTACACATTCCATGGATGGTCACCCAAGCGATATCGGCACCTTCGAGCAGCCGCTGAGCAGATAGATATGAGAGCTAAGAAGTTGATCAATCCTAGTACTACTCGCTGGCTGAGTTTTGATGGCTCTGTGAGTGCGGTTTTATCCGATTTAGAGGCCCTCATTGAAAGCACTTATGAGCTTGGAGAAGATGATGGCGCTGGCCATCATATTTTTCTGCATCTGACTGCTGCTGGAACTCTCAAGAGCCTCTTCCTCTTGGACAATGTACTTGGTGAGCTGAGCAGCCTTTGTAGGGGGTTACAGCGAGAGGATCTCTCTTTGCTCCATTCCGTGGGAATTATTCAGCAGTCGTTGGAACGCCTCGGCAATATCCCGGATCTCGAGCAGCTCGTGAATGAAAAAAATGCTGCTATAGAGGCTCTCGGTCATGAGGTTTCCGAGAATCTCCCAACTAAGACCAATAGGAGGCAGAATCGAGATGTGAGAGGGCTTGTTGGAGAGATCATGGAATATATCCTATCGCTGAGAGAGACCATGAAAAAGAGACTATTAGATGATATTGATCCTGTTATATTTTTGTACCGAGCTTTCAGTCTCGATAAGTCTCTCCGGGATCCTGATTTCGACTTCACAGAAATTGGCCAGTTCGTGGGTATGTCAGCTAAGGAGGTGAACAATTTGGGCCATCGATGGCGCGCACAGTGCGCGGCGCACTGGCCAGAGACCCTGACTTTGATCCATTCTCGATGGTATTAGGTGATATTGAAGTCGCTCTTCATCGTAACTATAAGGTCATGTTTTCTACGGTTTGGAAGCCATGCAGACGGGTCTTAGCAATCGGTGGGGGTACGGCTGGCGCCGAGCGTACATTCAGTAGAGTTGGCAGGATTCTCTCCTTGAAGAGGTCCAATCTTACCCAACAACACCTCAATTATTTTATGGTCAGCAGTGCCAATGGACCCGATATACAACATCCTAAGCAAACATCACGTGAAGAGTGTGCTGGGCAACTGACGGGCCTGATCGTTTCTGCTTTCGAGGACTTCTGTCGGTGTCCATGCCGACTTCTTACTGTGACATCTGATGTGTGAAGTCTTTCACTAGAGATAGGCCCCAGACAACTTCTAGTGAGAAGTTATTGGTAGTAAGTTGATTAGCTGGCATTTATGCTCGTCATTGAGGGAATTCATTGCTGATAGCCAAAATATTCTTAGAATAATGAGTTTGATTCTCAATTTCATATCGTTGAGTTAAAGTTCTATACGATGTGTACTACATATATCATAGGCATATCATATAGGGATATCATATGTCGCATATATCATGCGACATATATATGGCACCCTCCTAGCCCAGGGGTGGTTATCACATACCTAGGGGGCTCCATGCTGGGGATGGCCGTGAGAATTTGGGAGGGGAAACCACCCCTGTAGAGGGGTCTAGAAACATCTTTGATTGTAGGGTGTTTCAGCACCCTACAATTCCAACAGTGATAACAATTATCACAACAATATAAGATCATCTTGGCATCGGTCAATTCTGCCTGAAATGCGCTAAAAACGGCATTTTTCACGTAAATTTTCGAAGTTTTCGTGAATTTTCGGAAAGCATGAAAATTTGAAAATTTTCGTGAAATATGAGAATGGAAATCGGTGAAAAATTGTGAAAACCGAAAACCCTACCACTGAGATGGTACTCTGAGAGCGGATAGGACTCCTACTATAGGAGCATGTTCCTCAGGAACAATGAATTTCTACAAAGAACTCCACCGTGCCTGTCTGCATTGTACTTTCTATCCTACGTGATGTTGTCATCATCTGTATGATACCAATGGTGTCCTCCTCGTTACGAGGACCTCGTACATGCATGCTTGTGCCGCGGACAAGAGCTATCTCTCTGGCGAACTCAGTTAGTAGTGCAAAAGAGTCTGATGAATAATTCACCTATGAATTTCATCATGAATTCTGATATTGTGTGAGTACTGATCCAGCTAGAATTCATTCCTATGCTGGTGCCTTTCTTATATCAGCCTAGCTCACAGCCACCGCTAGGCCAAGATGGACGCTGAGTAGCACAACTAGGCCTTCCCGGAGAAGGGGCGGAGCTCGGCATCCGGGTTCGATTCCCATGCCTGGCGTTTTTCTGCAAAAATATGTTTTTTGCACGGAAATCTACATGGTCCGGGCGGAACCCTAATTTCGTATTTTTCCTAGTATCCCCAGAGCGAGAGCTATCGAGTGGTGTATAGCATGTGATCATAACCTCTCTAGATCGAGCTGGATAATTTGTTCGCACGCACGCACGCACGCACGCACAAAGTGTTAGTAAAGTGAGAGAATACGCTCCGCTCGCTTCGCTCGCTCCGCAATTTTTGTGGTTTCCGTCAATGGCATGTGATGGTCAACCTGGTTGACTCAACCCGTATCGGTCTGAGATGCACCTGTTGATGTCCGGTGCCTCCTGTCGTTCCCTAAGGGAACTTACCTTGTGTCAACACGACCCGACATTAGCTGGGGAGATGTGACCCAAACGTACACTGAGACCTTGAGCCGAGATGGTTACGGACTTAGGAGCTAGTAACGCTCAATGCTCAAGATCAATAGTACGGAATGTATCCTATCCTCACACTTGTACGCAAGCACAAGGAGAAAGTCTGTACGCATGTACGAAAAGATGAGGCTCTCTGCCGCACAGACTGGTCGAGCATCAATAGCACCCCTTAATCGCGAAATGGCGTTAAACGCGGTAGAAAAATCGCGGACACCGCGAACTGGTGATCGACTTCATTACACCCGATGTAATACGTAGCGAAAAAACGTTATTGAAGGCCGCCTTCTGGAGACCTACTACATTTATGACGGTACTTGACATCGTCTAGTATTATGATACGTGTTGAGCGTACGAGTCTCTTGCGTCCTCGACAAACGAGCCACATACGTACGTCAGTGACGTAACGTCACGACCAATGGTGGAAATGGAAGCGTCTAAGACACAACCTCTTTCGAGACAGGTTCTTGAATATGACCGTGTCGGTCACCTACCTTCTGAACACGACATGCTTACGTAAGAAATCCTATACTTACTCTCCTCACATATGCTTGACAATTAAGGATATTGGAACTATGTGAGCTAAGCCAACGCCGTGAAGTTGGTCTCAAGTTGAGACTCTCAACCAACCTCATGAATCGTTCGATGGCTGAATGCATATAAGTGAGATAAAAGAACACAGGTGAGCTACCCTGTGCTAGGGGAAATCCGTAGTAAATGAGCAGGGGGCATTGTCATGGATCGTAGACCATGCACCGATCAAAGAACAATGAGGGAATCGAATGCATAGAACCTATGTCCAATACCAAGATACAGTTCCGGACTTCATGTCCAGGACATGCGATCTATTCTGTGACCCTGAGTAATTGACACTCACCCTGTGGTGAAAAAATAACGATCAGACACCAGTCAATTCATGGCTGGAGTCCCCGCAAGGACCATATCGTTTATGCCACAATCCCCTTGGGCTATTTTGAAGGTGCCGTGAACACCCCATCCTTCATTCCAGGAGTTCATGACCAGCCAGTAATCAACGCCCTGCTTGGTACCCCAGCCGATGATCTCAACACCGTGTTCACCCATGAGGGTGCCGCTCGTGTGCTTGTAGACGCCTGACTCGTATGACAGGAAGTCGTCATACATAGAGAATGCAGCCGATGTCTGATTGGACATATATACTGCTCAACTGGAAGAAAACTGGTCATACTGGGCCATTGGTCATGATCTCTTTCTTGATATTGTCTGTCCCCTTGAGCTGATAGGGTGAGAAATGTGCGGTGAAGTGACGATCTCTTGAGACGATGAATTATGATGTATTACTATCAATCACAACTCACTTGTCCAGCGGAGTTCCGTAATTTTTATTGGGACAGCGGTCCAAGCACGGAGGGGTGTCGTAATTTTTCTAATGGATAGGAGCCTCAGGACCACGCTAGTGTCGCTACCCTGAGGGTAGTAATCTCACCTCCGGACATGGCTGGTATTTGGAATCTTGCTGATGGTGACCACATTTTGGGAAGTTGTACGGCCAACAACCATCGGCTGCGCTCATGCTCCCTTCTGGAACGAAATCTCCACCTGAATGTGGGTAACCGCTCAGAAAATCACTAAGTGGTAAGTTACCACTGGTAACGGTTGACCTACCGGTGGCGATACCGTACACGTTGAGGAAGGACCAAGCTGCGTCGGGTCTGCCTTTGGTACAGCCGTCACAACTGACATCAACTTCAGGTTTGGAAATCAAACTTTAGGTGGCCGAGGAAGTCTGGACGGGTCTCACTTGCAAGAGTGCGCTGAGTTACAGCACGCGAGCATCTCGCCAGCAGAGAGTAGTTGGTTGAACTTCCCCCCCCGATTTGATGCAAAGACGGGCATTGAATGCCTCAACTGGCGCAATCGCCCAGCAGCTTCCACAAGCCGACTGATCCCTGCAAAGAAGGAACATGTTAGCATCGCCACGGCAACTCTCTAGCGCTAACGGATGTCAGCTACCAGACATGGCCGATGACGTCCTTGCACTCCTTGAACGCATCGCGGGCATCGAAGCTATTCGGAATGTCAGCAAGCTCCCCTGGTGGATAGACCTTCTCCTCGAGCCCCTCAGCCTCCTCAAGGAGTGTTCCGCAAAGCTTCTTGGCATCACCGAGAGAATGACCTTGAAGTTGGTCGTCAACAAATTCATTCATACAGCTCTCGATGAGGCCCTGACCAGCCTACCGTAGAATCTCTCTTGGTCAGTGGACGCCGTCCATAGATTCTGTTCGGAGTTGATCTCGTCCACGAGACTTTGCATGATGGCTGGCCTTGTGTCCTCATACAGCTCTGCCAGCTGGTTGGGGGACAACGGCACATTCTTGGCTTGTAGCTCTTCCTCGAATCGACTGAAATGCTGAAACTCCTCTTCAGGAGTGTACACTAAGTCTGAAGTTCAATTCGTAGAGCGGACGCCAGTTGAGTTTGACCTCACTCTTCTGAGTCTTTAGATTGTCGAAGATACTCCTTGAACCTCCATCAAGTAGAGGTGATGCTACAGGGAGCAGCCACGTAATGATGGCGCAAAGCAT
>NW_003216943.1:26205-28605 GCF_000006405.1 Perkinsus marinus ATCC 50983
TCGGGGGATGAATTATTATCTATACACACACGTTGTGCCCACGATTCTGCCCCATGTGCGCCATCAATCGCGCTGCGCGATTGATGGCGCACCATGGGAGGAATAGTGACAGCCCCGTGTTAGTAGTAACACCCGCACCGGTTGACTCAACAACACTTGGAATAGCCATATTAGGTGATAAGGTTTCTGGGCGAGTGAGATTCGTCCATACGCGCGCCGCGCGCGAACACGTCCTCCCCAGACAGTTACTAATTCAATGATTGTAGTGCAAATATCAAAAGTGTTATACTTTTATGAAAGATGGGGTATCATTGAATACGTACCAAGGTAGAACTTCATCATTTAGCTTCTTGAGCTTATCAGTAGAGCGCCATACACTAGCGAAGCACGGTTGCCTTCTATCTCAACAATAAGGAGGCCTTCGGGTGAGGAGAATCACTCGGACATCGTCCGAGTGATGTGAGTCAACAACAGTTTTCCTTTCCTCTGGCCGCCAGAGTCTGGCGATTCTACAGTCACTCCCTCGCAACGAAAAACATCCCATATCACACAGAAACCAAATCAGACACTTATAAAACACCAAACACTCGTTCAGCATTTTCACTCGTGATCTTCGCAACTTCATCGCGATCTCTTCCGAGAGCTCTCGCCACTCTCTCCAAAACAACGTCAATCAGCCCACTATCGTTGATTCCTTCACCAACAGCATCTAAGAGGGCGAAAAAAATATCAGAATTTTTTTTTACCGATTCTAACCCAGTTGTGCGTCATTGATTTCCAAAGGCATTTGATCAGGGCTATCAGTTTCTATCAACAACCGATCACTCGGAATCGCCTTGGTGACTTCCACCAGACTCTTTTCACTGGGGCTTCGGGCAGAAATGCTGAAATAAGCTCCTGAAAATAACGGGAAATTTTTTTGTCATTGTTTGACGAAATTTTCTTACGCTTTCCTGTACATTTGCAGAAATCTCTCACCAACTCGGCGCTTCCACCGTATCTGATCATGGCAAGAAAACGTTTATTCACTCGTGATATGAGAAACAATAGTGAAAACATATTTCACATTTCACTTGGCGAGAAACGGGTGAAACTCCGTTATATGTCGAATTTTCCCTCGACATAACGTAGTATATTAAAAATGAATTTAATCATTCGAATAAACCAAAATCTCAGCGTGGGGAGGAAACATACACATTGTCAACTACATGTGTTGGTGATGACAATATGAAAATTCTGGGAGGAAATTTTGGTAAATTCTCCTTGGTTTTTGTGCTGCACTTCTACCCAAATTTGTATATAAACTCCTGAGCTCAGTCCTATCCGTATGAGTGTAACGAATGCACGCACGCACATCTAGCTGACTCTAGCAGCGGACCATGTTAGATTATCCCTCGACAAACTAACTTGATCGTTGCAATTATTTCCCATCCCTCCCTCTCCTTACGAATGCAACACTATAGCGGGTATTCTCTCATCCGTATTTTTTAGAATGTCCAATAGCACTCCATATGCTCTCACACAATGAACCGAAACCGGCCGAGAAAATTCAGCGGCTAACCCCAGCTGCTGCTGGAAAACCTTCAACTGTATCGCCATGGGAATCTGAAGGGAAAAATTGGAAAGAAAATCCAAAAAATTTTTCCTACTTTTTTCGCTCTAATTTTGTCGATGCCGATTTCCCCGACACCAAAACTTGGATTTTTACGGAGAATTTCCCGCATTTTTCCCACCCACTCTGAATATCCGTCACCAAGGTCATCTACCATATTTTCTGTAACATACCACGGATGAATGCCAACTTGTGGTTTATACAGAGAGTGATCGAGACGAACGGTCTGAGGAGGTAAAACACAGGGGAAAATAAATTTTTGCCGAAATTTTCCGTAAAAACGAGAGAGTTTTCCGAATTTCTCTTGGTAAAATTTCCATTTTTTTGTTGGAATTACTTTTATTTTCCGGTATAATTTCCCCGAAATTTTCCATTTGTATTATCTAATTCCTTCCACGAATATTGACAAAATTTCCCTCGCTGAATTTTCCCCAAATTTTTCCAAAAATTTCCCTCACCTTTTCCCAGTCTTCCGGCCCAGTACTGCACGCAACCACCATTTTAACGCCAATCGTATCACATCTTCTCTTCAAGTCGCCAGCGCTGATAAGCTCCGTCAATTTCCTCATTTGCGGGTGCCCATGAGCGTCTACCATTTTCCTCGCCATTTAGTATTTTCCATAAATCTGTTTCCATTACTTTCGTGAATTGAACCAACGTGGAAAATTTGGAGAATTTTTGTTGGTTTTTGTACTGCACTTCTACTACCCGAATTTGTACGTAAACTCCTGAGCCCAGCCGAGGAAAGCGAACATATATTCCTACTCCAACACTGGAGTTTCACCCGT
>NW_003216943.1:28705-38135 GCF_000006405.1 Perkinsus marinus ATCC 50983
TCCGCTTACCTGGTCGACGAATTTGTGACCGTGGAAAGAATTTACGAAATCAAAGGCCTGTTGTTTCGTCTCGAATTCGAGATAGCATCGACTGTTGACTGCAGGCACCGAAATTGTTGGCCGCTTCGGCTGAGACCCCGCTACAAAATATCTAAAATAATATGGAAAATCCGCTCCCAGAAAAAAAACACCATTTCCAAAAAATCCAAAAAATTCAGTGCAAAAACTGGAAATTAATTCCAATTTTTACACGATTTAGCAGTAAAAAAATCAAGATACTCCCGAGCGCCGCGGCAAACCTCCCGAATTTCCCGAGCTGTCCATAACGACGAAAATATTTTCATTTCCTTTGTAGGATGCAAAAAATCCACACAGATGAAACAGTAAGACCGAATACATAGAAGCACCGTAATACATTGAAGTGTCACCACCCTAGTGATATGCAAACACTAGTGAAAAATATATATTTCACGACTACTCGCGTTTTTCACGCCACTTCACGTAAAACGGATTTTAAAACTCCATCACCTTTACTACCGCCACACTATGCTTCCCTTCACCCCCTCCGGTATAGACTGCCACAGCTGGTCCTCAGTTATTGATGGAGGTAGTAGACGTATAACAACTTTGCTTCTGAAAAAAAATCCATTCCGTGGTAAACCTAGCCAACTACATATGATGGCAAAAATATGAAAATTCTGGGAGGAAATTTCCGCAAAATTATCCTTGTTTTCTGTACACTCCTGAGCTCAGCTGAGGAAAGCAGGTATATATATATGTATATATATATATATATATATATATATATATATATATATATATATATATATATATTCCTCCAGCACTAATCTCCTCATACGAGCTTCCCGCAGGTCCGGTATCATCCTTTCTCGACGTGACGCCCTTCGGCTCTTCTCCACCTTTGGATCTACCAAAAAACGAAAAAAAATAAAAAATTATTGAGAAAATCTGGGAAAAAACGGCTGAAAACTAGGGAAAAAATCTCTAAAAAAATCACAAATTCCACCACGACGATTTTCCCCTAAAATGACTTTTGCGTGAAATTTTGTAAAATCCCCAAATTTTGCGATCTGCCATTTTTACACCAGCGCTGAGTGCTAATGTTGTACATTTTTGATTTCCCAAATTTTACTTTTCCTTGTTTACTAAGTGAGAATTTCATCCATTTCGAAACCTCGATTTTCAATAATTTCCCCAACAAAAAAAATAAAGCCAGCTATGCGAAAATTCGGGTAGAATTTTTTCATATTATTTTATCTACTTTAGGATCTTTTTCCCGACCACAATAGTTAATTATTACCCTTTTCCTTTTTTCCCTTTTCCATAAGCATCAGCGCCTTTACCTTTTCCTTTCCCTGCTTTCCCCCTCGCTGAAGTCGCCTGAGGAGGAAAACCAACCGGTTAAACTGCGCGATTTTTTCCGACGATTATCCAGCAAGAACGTTAGGGCCTTTTCAATAGAAAACCACAAATACCATAACACAAATTAAACAAGATAATCTTTTTCTATGAAAATTCCCTAAACTTGGAAAATACGTTTTTATGCTCAAAAAAACTACTTTCCGGTGGATTCCTGATTTTGATAATTACAACACTGAGAACCAAAATCGCCACAGTAGTAGAATTTTCAACATTTTCAATTTCAAGAAAATCGCAAAACAACATACTAGTAACAGCAATTCAATCGATTGGCATCAGCGTTTTACTAGTATTCCGTGGTGTATGATCGTTTACCAAAATCTCGGAAATCTAAATCTGCATGGTCCTTTGTGATAACATCAACAACTATACAAAATAAATTATGATCACCGGGAAGTGATTTTGTTTTTCATTTTGAGTTTCACACGTGATGTGAAAAACACATTTCACACTTCACTTCGCGAAAAACGCATGTGTTTTCAATTCACTTCACATCGCGAATATCACGTTTTTCACGTGGAGTATTACGCCACTTCGCGTAAAACGGTTGAAACTCCAATGTTTATGACATATGGATTTATAAGTGTTCATTTGTTCCACCATCGACGATATTTGCCCATAAACGTCACTAATTCGCTTTACCAAATCGACAACAACAACAACAGAAACAACAACAACAACAACAACAACAACGGGAACAACAACAACAGAAACAACAACAACAACAACAACAACAACAACAACAACAACAACAACAACATCATCATCACCCCATAGTACCACAGAGGATGGCTTGTCTCTACTGCTTCCTTTTCCCCGAGTAGAATCAACATCTACTTTCTCTTCCTCGCGAGGCTCTGTAGTAGTCGCCAACATAACCCTTCCTTTGGGACGGTACATTGCTATGATGATAAAAGCAATTACTGACCAAAATTCGAACCACACGATGAAAGTTTGAAAATCCGTTTTACGTGAAGTGGCGTAATACTCTGTGAAAAACGCGCGCGGTGATATGCAGTAGTCGTGAAATATAGTTTTCATATCACTAAATATACTATTTTTTTTTCTAATTTTTACTATTTTTTCATTAGTTTTTTCGCAGTAAAAAATAGAAAAAAAATGAGAAACTTTTCCGAACCGAACTGATATTACAATAGCAACATACCATCTGTGTAAAAAAGCGGTGAAAAATCAGTGAGAGGAAAAATAATAACGCGATCAACTAAATTTAGAAATTTGGTTTTCACTTCTTCGAATTTGTAAACTCCTATTATTAGTGAGGAAACTTCTGCATCGAACATACATTCCAACATCGAAATAGTACTTTGCAAAAAAACTGATAGTCCCAATAATATTTTCAACAATAAATAGAAAAAAAATATTTCCAATTTCCCGACACCGTCATCCAAATTGGAGTTGCAAAATGGCAAACAAAAATCGCTTCGCTCCGCCTCCCATCAGCGCATTTACAATCTCGCTCGCCCTAAATTAACGCATCAACACCAAACACATCACCGCATTGCAAAAGCCATTAAAAACGCCGAAACGAACGGACGCGTTTCGAGCCTATGAGGGTCTGATTATACCGGCCGATTTGAGCGGTGATATTATCGGCATTTTCATCGTCAGGACTGCTACTGCTGCTAGCAGCAGTGGGAGACCCTCGAGAACTCTTTAATTCGAAACCCATTTTCGCCCAGTACCTTAGAAAAAAAATCAGCGGAGTTTCACCCGTATTGCGAAAAACGCATGTGAACAGCGAATAACGCGCAAAACAGGTGTTTTTCACATGGAGTATAACGCCACTTCGCGTAAAACGGGTGAAACTTCAGTGTTGGAGTAGGAATATATGTAATCGCTTTCCTCAGCTACTGAGCTCAGGAGTTTCCTATACAGTGTTGGAGTAGGAATATATGTAATCGCTTTCCTCAGCTACTGAGCTCAGGAGTTTACAAACGAATTCGGGTAGTATAAGTGTACAAAAACCAACGAGAATTTTCATATTCTCACCAACACATGTAGTTGACCATGTGCATATTTTCCCGAAAAATAATCCACCCAATTTTCCCCTCATTTGCCGTTTGTTTTTTTCCGGGAAAATTTTCTTTCCATTTCCCCACCACATCGTTGACTCAAAATTAAAAAGTTCATATACAGTATAAGCAATCCGCAAAATCACAGAAAATTTCGGAAAATTTCGGAAAATTTCGGAAAATTACGGAAAATTTCGGAAAATCACGGAAAATTACGGAGAATTACGGAAAATTTCAGAAAATTACGGAAAAATTCAACAATTTTCTGAAAATATATGAAAATTGCTATACAATTTTTCTGCCAAATGAATCAAATCTATTATAAAATTTTACCACAGAATTACCAAATTTTAGGCGAAAATTTCAACAGAAAGTTCGCAGTGCATTTTTTATTTTTTTCATTCCTCAACAACAAAAAGACGCAAAAACAAGTCAACAACCGAGTTGTGCCAGTTTGATATGTAAATGTGTGTTTTCTATTGCCGAGATTAATGATAGTAAACAACTTGTCGCTATCACAGTCGAAGGAAGGTTACTTTTATAACATCACATGTTCATACCAATACTAAACGCATATTTGCATATCAAATTGACACGCACTATATCAAAGGGAATCTTAGGTTCGGAGTTGGTAGATACGGATTAGGTCCAATACTGTACATTTTTGCGTACCGCCATGCATCAGCAACACTCTCAACGAGAAGGTAAGGGCAGTTCCGTGGTGCCACCAAGTGGCGTTCGATCTCTTGTAGGAGTAGCTTACCCCAACCATAGCCTCGAATTTTCACCTGAAAATATGCACATAGTCGACTGTAGAAAAATTCGATGAAATTTTGGTAAAAAATGATTTTTCCCAAAAATTTTTGTAATTTTTTTTTAATTTCTTTGATTTCTATTTACTTCTACCCGAACTCATATGAAAATTATTGAGGAAACTGCTGTGAAGGAAAGTGAACGTATATTCCAACACCGTAAAATCGTGCACTGAGTGAGAAAACCACGAGTGTTGGTGACAATATGAAAAATCTGAGGAAATTCTTATGCGATATCGTATGTAACTTGCCAAAGTCAGCTTAACAAGCATATATCCCTTCAACACTGGAGTTTCTCCCGTTTTACGTAAAGTGGCGTAATACTCTGCGAAAAACGCGATGATATTCGTGGTGATATACATTACTCGTTAAACATGTTTTTCACTAGTGTTTTTAATATCACTAGGGTGGCGAAACTCCAGTGTGAACTTTTTTCTACATAAAAACGAAAAGTATTTTCTCACCTTTCTTCGTCCGAAGGTCACCTCCTTAGCCGTCGTGAATAGCCGAATAATAAATCTAACCGGACCCGCTTCGCTCCGCCCGTTGCATCCGATGATTGCAGCAGCGCAAATACGATGAATCATAGAAGTGGGGTCCTGGCTGGCCACCCACGCGACCACCGAGTCCTCCTATATGAATACAGTGCTTGCCAATTTGTGTGTAATTTTTTCGAGGTGGATGAAAATCAATGTGAAACTATACAATGGAGTTTCACGACCCGTTTTACGTGAAGTGGCGTCGTAAAACTCGGTGAAAAACGCGATGATATTCGCGCTACACAGTAGTCCTGAAATATGTTTTTCACTAGTGTTTTTCATATCGCGGGTGAAACTCCAATGAACATAAAAATCAATATTCGCAGCAACAACATGTATGCTCACCTCCAGCGCCTCGAGCTTAGATCGGCCGAAAGTAGACCCCAAGAGCTCAATCGGTGCGGTGGGCAGATCTCTCCCGGGTAGCTGCTGTTCCATGAGGAAGAAGATCTTCCTATGAAGAGGCATGTGCGCCTGAGAGAGCCTACCTTGAATCTTCGGTGAGGGAATTCGAAATGGAGTGGTATGAATAAATGATTTATTCATTTGTTAAATTGCAAAGTAGCGCATTTTTCATATACTCATTCGTTAAAACTTTTTCACTGCGACTGCAGCCGTTGAGCTCTCGCGACACATACCGCGTGATTTGTAAATAATATGTGAACCTTGGTAATCTTCGCCGCGCGTGCGTCTCGGTTGGTGTTGGTATCAGTAGCGTTTCTACTTTCCGTTTCTCATATCTCCGTTCGCATATTTCTCTATCATTACTTCTAATCATCGCCTCAACTGAGTTCAGAAGTTTACATACGAATTCGTCTAGAAGTACACAAAATCGAGATCAACTTGTTAGGCCAGTTTACTCGGCGACGGTCTCCGGCGTGTGTGAAGAGACAGACACGTTGCGACGACACAATACTTAGCGCTATTAGCAGTGATTCAAAGTCAGCCTTGGCTCTGTTTATTGTTATTTGTCGTCCTTTTTCCAACCTCCCGCCCACCCTAGCGATGTGGTGTAGCACCTCCCGTTACGTGTGAGGTTGGCCCTTCACATTGGCCGAGGATCACACGTGTATAGTGTCATCCTCCGGCCCACGACCCAACGCCGGGGAGGAAGGGAGCCGGGTAAACCAACAACAATTTCCATACTGTCACTGTGATACATATACGGGCACTTGATATAGCGCACGCCCGTATAATCGATCACTACTTGCTAATCTGACTATTGATGACAGTTGTGTTACGCTGTGCAGCTATCTTAGCTCCAGCTTATGGTTTTCCTCTTACTCTTGTATGTTCTATTCTTTTCCCATCTATCTGATATCGAGTTCAAGTACAACAGTCACTAACACATGTGAGTGACCATGTTCATATTTTCCTCACCTTTGAGAGCTCCTCTTTAGTCGGTCCAATCCTGTCCCTCTCCATCGACTTCTTGTCAAACCATCTCAAGTAGCGAGCCGATCTCGCTGGCTTCACTTCAACAGCAAAGATGTCGGACAACTCAGTATTAAAGGCCTCCACCACCACGCCTTGCTCGATCAGCGACGAGCGGCGCTGGATGATATCTAAAGGGACCTAATCCGTATCTTGCAATGGGGAACCTTGGATACCTTCTGCTGCTGGTGATGCTATTCGCACTCTCTTTCCTCCACCACCACCACACTGACGTTTGGGGACCCGCTCCACCTGACATGAAAATATATTCGCTCGAAAATTAAATTGGTTTAATGAGAAAATACACAAGTCCTACAGTGTGAAAACCAAACCGTGATGCAGTTAGTAGTATTTTCAACGCCTTCCATTTTTGCAAGCTCGAGAATCAACTCGATAACGATGTGAATCGATTGACACCAACGCTTTAGAAACGTTACGTAGTATATATTCGTACTCCTAAATTGGAAAAAGCCATATCGGAAATCTTCAGTTTGCACTGTAGGAATACCTAGCTGACTGAAGTTTACTCTGTGAAATATTCGCGGTGATATGCAGTAGTTGTGGAATATATTTTCCACTACTGTTTTTCATATCACTAGGGTGGTGGTGAAACTCCGATAAACTACGACGATTACTAATAACACCAGTACGAATGCTGAACAGCACATAGACGTATCTAAGGTCCCGCATGGTAAGATACAAAACAGGTCCCCTCTCACCGACGACTCTCCACTGCTTACTAACATTTCATCATCATCATCATCATCATCATCATCATCATCATCATCATCATCATCATCATCATCATCATCATCATAATCATCATCATCACTGCTGCTGCTACTACTACCGATGTTTGCATTAGCGCTCGCCACAGACGAATATGGTGTTCCTGATTCGCACTATTATGTAAATGTGTGTTTTCTATTGCCGAGATTAATGATAGTAAACAACTTGTCGCTATCACAGTCGAAGGAAGGTTACTTTTATCACATCACATGTTCATAGCAATTCTTAACGGATATTTGCATATCGAATTGGCACGCACTATATCAAAGGGAATCTTAGGTTCAGAGTTGGTAGATACGGATTAGGTCCGATACTGTACATTTTCGATATCAGATTCACCATCAAGACCAGAATTGCATAAAAAATTGATACACACTCTTTGTGGACTTCTTCCAAATCGGACACAGTACGTGTGAATTCAGGTACGAAAAAGTGATCCATAAATTCTCCTGAATGCTATTTTTAGAATTTTATCGATTGGTTTTCTATACAGTGTGTGTGAATTTGATATGCAAATGTGTGTTACTTTGGAGGACAAATTATAGTGAACAATTCCAAGCGGGTACTTTCATCACAACACATGTTCATAGCCATTGTTACATTGTATATGCGATATAGTTTCACATTGATTCTCATTAATCTCGGCAAATAACACCACACATTTGCATATCAAATTGGCACACACTGTAAGGCTTCCTACCCGAATCTTCATCCCTCTCATCAGCATCGCTCAGCATCATCATCGCCGGACTTCCACGATCACCGTCAGCACCTATAGGTCGCAAAAATCGCGAAAATTTTTCCCGGCAAATTCATAAAAATAACATTTCACAATTACACTATCTACACTTTATCGAAATTCATGTAATTTTTTTCACCACGAATAATGTTGAAACTCATAGTCGAATTTCCCCAAATTTTTTGGTGACCATCTGTTTCTCACCTCTAACAACCACGCCCGTTGAACACCGACGATCGCCCTGATAAAATCACTAAAATAGCTGAGCACAGGGGAAACACTCACCACGCACGATGATGGCGGAGGTGTGGCAACAACAACAACAGCTGGTTTCGATGGCGAATCTGATATTGAAAATGTACAGTATCGGACCTAATCCGTATCTACAACCTCTGAACCTAAGATTCCCTTTGATATAGTGCGTGTCAATTTGATATGCAAATATGCGTTAAGAATTGCTATGAACATGTGATGTTATAAAAGTAACCTTCCTCCGACTGTGATAGCGACAAGTTGTTTACTATCATTAATCTCGGCAATAGAAAACACACATTTACATATCAAATTGGCACACATTTTATATTTGAGTTTCACCCGCTCAACGTGAAGTGTCGTAATACTTCTTATGAAATCGAGACGTGTAAGTCTTCTTAACCGAAAACACAGTTGCTCTACGAAATATGTTTTTTTCATATCACTAGGGTGAAACTCCATTTTTTATATCAATTGAATTACCACAATTTCACCAAAAATAAAAATTTCACCAGCCCTTCTCACCTGATCGCATCCACGTCAGGTCCTTATACAACTCCAAGACGGCCGGTTGTTCACCAACCACAGGCCACCGCAGTTCCGGTGGGAGATCACTCAATGAAGCTGCTGTCGCTGAAGCTGAGGAACTCGAAGCACCTTATTAGAAAATACACATGGTCAACTTCGTGTGTTGGCGACAGTACGAAATTTTTTCTGAGGGAAATTTGGGGAAATTCTTATTAGTTTTTATATACTTTCACTACAAGCCTTGAGTGAATTCAACTCCTTATTTATGGATTTACTCTAACCACTAATATTATGTTCAGAAATATGGAGGTTTGGTTTATCAAACCCGTGGCGCTTCTAAACTTCATCTCCTATATACAACATCCTAGTTATAACACCAGGTCAACCACGAAGGTCAATAAACTAGGGTGTTGTGAAACCACTCAAATGGAGATAATCTGAGTCTGTGTCGTAAAATTTGCATATAATCAACCACATGTGTTGGCGACAATAACAAAACTCTGAGGAAATTTGGCCAGTTTCTGTACACTTTTTTTCCCGATTCGTACACAAACTGCTGAGGAAATTTTTGAGCTCAGCTGAGGAAAGCGAGCATATTTTGCAGCACTCATCTAAGTAGAGGCCCTCCATAAAACTTAGAAAAAGAAATAAACATTATAGTTGAGTTTCCAGGAACACCACGAGGAGGTCTCTGAGATCGTTCCCATCTAACAGTAAATCACAATACATTCGTCCTTGAACTAGCCCCATAAATGGACCGTCATTCCAGAGTGGGAAAATATGCACATGGTCAACTACGTGTGCGGCCGAGATATGAAAATTGGGAAGAAATCTGGGAAATTCTTGTTGGTTTCTGTATACTCG
>NW_003216943.1:38235-39939 GCF_000006405.1 Perkinsus marinus ATCC 50983
AAATGTGTACGCATAAACACGATTGTGACGCCGAATTGACGTCACGATGCGCACAATATGAAACTCGAAGAGTAGAGATCAACTATCCACTAATCACTGGTATTAGAGTTTCACCCATTTTACGTGAAGTGGCGTCGTAAAACTCTGTGAAAAACGCGGTGATATGCAGTAGTCGTGAAATATATTTTTCACTACTGTTTTTCATATCACTAGGGTGGTGAAACTTCATTTGTAAGAAACCAGCACGCGAGTTAAAGAGTTTTGGGATACCCGGAATAAACTACTCACTAATAAAACAACAATACTCACATATTCTAAATCTACGAAAATTCTCTATTTTATGTTCACTCCGATTTCCTCTGTCCCTTTTGAAAACTGGAGTTTCACCGCCCTAGTGATATGAAAAACATATTTCACGGCTACTGCATATCACCGCGAATATCATCGCGTTTTTCACTTCACGTAAAACGGGTGAAACTTCAATACATCTACCATAGCCCGAAAAATGTACATTTTTTCTGTCGTATAAATTTCTTCAACAAACGTGAAATATACAAATGCTTCTCAGTTGGCCAGCACCTACCCCTAAAACGGTCAGTTCTGGGTGAGCACAACGTCGGCTCACAACTATCTGCGATTGCCTGAGAAAACATGCACATGATGATGCACAGCTACACGTGTTGGTGACAATATGAAAATTCTGAAAAAAAAACTTCTACCCGAAATCGTTTGGGAGCTCCTGAGCTCAGCTGAGTAAGCAAACATATACTCCAACATTGCTCACTAGTACGCCACGCGTTCGGCGAACTTACCTCTGAAACTCAGTTGAGGCATATACCTCCGGTTGAAATTCACGGGCCGATATTTTTCGTGGCCATAAAAAGTTTTTCGTGAAAAATTTTATATTTCCCAAAGTTTTTAATTTATTTTTTTTTGTCGTGTTCTGATTTTTCCTATTTGTGGGAAAATAATTTGCACTCACGCGCCCTCGAAACAATGAGAATTGCAATATATAAGATGTGTGCCAATTTGATATGTAAATGTGTGTTTTCTATTGCCGGGATTAATGATAGTAAACAACTTGTCGCTATCACAGTCGAAGGAAGGTTACTTTTATAACATCACATGTTCATACCAATACTAAACGAATATTTGCATATCAAATTGACCCGCACTATATCAAAGGGAATCTTAGGTTCAGAGTTGGTAGATACGGATTAGGTCCGATACTGTACATTTTCGATATCGAAACCGCATTTGCATATCAAATTACCCCCACAAACTCTTTGCTTTAACTTACTTCAATTTTCTTGTCAATCTCAGAGACTCTATTACAACTACGTGGTAGCGTTTTCGATAGTGAACTTGGTCCTAAACAGTGTATGGGGGGGGAATATGCACATGGTCAACTACGTGTGTTGGTGATGACAATATTCGAAAATTGTAAGAAAATTTCGGGAGATTTTATTAGTTTTTTGTGTAAATTTCGAGTGTTTGTTTTGTGTTGATAACATGAAAATCCCTGTTAGTTTTTGTACACTTCTACGCGAATTCATGCCTTAACTTTTATAGTTGAAATCTCTTGAGCTCAGTAGCTGAGGAAAGAAAACATATATTCCTCCAACACTGGAGTTTCACCCGTGATATGAAAAACATATTTCACGTTCGACTGCGCGAAAAATTCATGTGAGCAATGGAGTTTCA
>NW_003216943.1:40039-42703 GCF_000006405.1 Perkinsus marinus ATCC 50983
AGTGTTGGAGGACTATATGTTCGCTTCCTAATTTTTGCTTGGAGAAAATTTTTTTTGGAATTTTCTGCATTTTTTGTCGAATTTGTGACTGTTATTGTTTCTTTCACGCGATTAAGATATTATATATCAGTTTCTCGAGAATAGACACTAGTGTTGGAGGAATATATTTTCGCTTTCCTCAACTGAACTTAGATGAACTCGGGTAAAAGTGTACAAAAACCAACAAAAAATTCCCAAAATTTCCTCAGTTGAGCTCAGGAGTTTACCTACGAATTCGGGTAGAAGTGTAATACAAAAATAAATGGTAATTTCCTCACCGTCATCACTACGCATATTCACAAACACATAAATTCACTTACCCGTAGTAGTCTTTCTCGATAGCGATGATGTTTCCCGAAAACCCTGTAAAACACAAATCAATTAAAAATCAATAATTTCCCTTCATACGTACATTGTGAAGATCTTCGCGTTGCTGCATTAAGGCGACTGTTTCCTCTTCCTCGCAATCTGTGGGGTTTCTCATTGTTGAGTACTCTACAATGCAAACCCAAGAGTTATTAGGAAATTATTATTTTTTTACGGAAAATTAGGGAAGTTTTTATCCCAATTTTTTTGTGAATTTGCGAATTTCGAAATCATCAGCGTAGATGAGCGAATTATAAAGTGCGCACCAAAGGGTAATGCAAATCTAGATTTCCGAAATTTCAAAATACGACTATAAACTATAAAATGCCTATAAAACGTCGGGGTCTATTTGGTTTACATCGTTATCATGTTTATTTTACTCGAAATTTTTTGAGCGCGTTCGGGGAAATTCCACTATTGAGTTTCACCCGTGATATGGAAAACACATTATTTCACACGTGAGCAGTGAATAACGCGTAAAACACGTGATTTGTTTTACGCGATTTGGTGTAACTCACTTCAACTCGCGTTTTTCACATATAGAATATTACACCACTTCACGTGAAAACGGGTGAAACTCCTTTGCATAGCGTTTTCATTAACACTGTGAAAAATTTTTCATCAATTCCAACATAGTTTATCAACTCACCATCGTCACTACTTCCCCTTGAGGAAGTAGAACTTTCTGAATCCGAATCTTCAATTGCTCGTTGACGTGTTAGACAAATTCGCCGAATTTCGCGTAGACACATTGGCGACTCCAAAATCAATCTGAGAGTAGAGGGGCAAAATTTTGCTAATTTTTTAGGAGAAAATTTTTGAGTTTTTTGTTTATGGAAAGAAATTTGTGGTTTTTTTTCTATTTTTTTTGTCGAATTCGTGACAATTATTGTTTGTTTTACGCGATGGAGAATCTCCATTGGAGATATCACGTATTAGTTGGCTTTCACAAAGAACAGTGTTGGAGTAGGAATATATGTAATCGCTTTCCTCAGCTGGGCTCAGATCCTTTTTTTCCACAAAAAATGAAATTTATGTGAAAATTTCGGTAAATTCTCGTTGGTTTCTGTACTGCACTTCTACCCGAATTCATATATAAACTCCTGAGCTCAGTAGTTGAGGTGAGCGAGCATATATTCCTACTCCAACACTGCTATTAAAACGACCATATCTTCCGCCAATACTGCTATTGATACTAGCATCAAAATCAACTTTACTTACCTCCAAAACGATGCGATCAAAGCCTCTCCTACTGGACCGCGATAAGCCTCTACTTTTCCCCGAAGAAAATGCAAATCCTGAAAAAAATTTCGAGGAAAAAATTTCGGAAAATTTTCGTTAGTTTTTATACACTTTCACTTCAAGTCGTGTGTGAATTCCCATGCGGAAAAATATGCAGACGAAAATTTTTAAGGAATTTCGGAAAATTCTGGTTGGTTTTTGGTAACTTTTACACTAAGATGAGTTATCATTTGAGGCGCTGTAAAATTCGGAAAACTAACACTCAGATTCAGAAAATTTTCCGAAAAATATGGGAAAAAATACATATTTTTCGACAGGAATATTCCAACACTTGTGGGAAAAATTTTCCTACAAATTTCCCGGAAAATATGCACATGTGTCGATGACAATATGAAAATTTTCAGGAAATTTCGGGAAATTATTGTTAATTTTTCGATACTTCTACCCTAAGGCCTATAACAAGTGAAAAAACCGAACATAAAAATTGACGATATCAGTTTTATTTTTTTTGAAGAAAAAACATGAAAATTCTGAGGGAATTTCCTGAGAAATTCTTATTGTTTTTTGTATATTTCTACTCAGAATCGTCGGTGAATTTCTATAAAGCATTACAAAGCTCAGCTGAGGAAAGTAATTTACTTTAAGTAAACATATATTTTCCACTTTTACCACAGATTTCGTAGATCGCACTGTTGGAGGAATATATGCTCGCTTTTCACAGGAGTTTTTATGCGAATTTGAGTAGTAGAAGTGTAACAAAAAACCGCAAAAATTTCCTCCAAGAATTTTCGATTTTTCCCACATTGGGTGTGATGCTCTCAGCAAGTGTTGAAATATTCCAGTCGAAGAATATGTATTTTTTCCCATATTTTTCGGAAAATTTTCTGAATCTGAGTGCTAATTTTTCCGAATTTTACAGCTTCTCAAATAATAACTCATCTTAGCGTAAAAGTTAACAAAAACCAACGAGAATTTTCCGAAATTTCCTCAAAATTTTCGTCTGCATATTTTCCCGCA
>NW_003216943.1:42803-45504 GCF_000006405.1 Perkinsus marinus ATCC 50983
ATGTACAGTATCGGACCTAATCCGTATCTACCAACTCTGAACCTAAGATTCCCTTTGATACAGTGCGTGTCAATTTGATATGCAAATATGCGTTTAGTATTGGTATGAACATGTGATGTTATAAAAGCAACCTTCCTTCGACTGTGATAGCGACAAGTTGTTTACTATCATTAATCTCGGCAATAGAAAACACACATTTACATATCAAATTGGCACACACTGTTAATTCCAATTATAATGGAAATGAGTTTCAATGCCTTCACTACATAAACAGCCTCCTCAAGAAAAATGTTGAAAATTACGCACATGGTCAACTACACGTTAATTGATAATAAAGAAATTCTCCTTGGTTTCTGCACTGCACTTCTACTCGAATTTGCATGTAGACTCCCGAGCTCAGCTGAGGAAAATTCTCGTTAGTTTTCGTACTATCCGAATTCGTATGTAAACATATATTCCTACTCCAACACTGTATAGGAAACTCCTGAGCTCAGTAGCTGAGGAAAGCGATTACATATATTCCTACTCCAACAACACCGATTGTAAAACCGTCCAATGAGACTGCATTTACTTCGAAAACTCAACAACACCAAAACTACCTAAGAAATCTCAGAATGCTTATGTTCAACACGCACAGCGAAGAATTTCAAATTGGATATCTTTTAATCAAAGATATTTTCCTTGCCCGGAGAGTAAGATACAGAATAGGTCCACGAACCTCAGAAATCCTCATCTAAGGAAAACTCAGCTCCGTGATCAGATGAACTGCCACCAGAAGCAGCAGACGCCATAACACCGTGTTTTTGATATTCTCCTGAAAAAAAGGGAAAATTTTGATTAATTTTTGCTTATTTTTCCTGGAAAAATTTCCCAATAAACTCCAAATAGAAAATTTCTCTCGAACAAAAAAACACTCATTTTATGCAAAACTCAATGCCAAGAACTCTAGGAAAATTTTCCGGAAAAAAAAACTGATATTTTTCGATCATTCGTGTAATACAGTCGCATGTAGACGCATCGTCGAAGCAGAAAAACTACGTATTTATTTTTCCGTCGGGAAAAAATTTCTTGAGAATAGAAAACTTTTCATGTCGTACAATTAACTCACCGAGAAAATTACCAACCAAATACGTAAACTTTTCAGTCTATATTTTTATTCCAAATTTTCCGAAAATTTTCCCAAAATTTCCCAAAATTTCCCAAATTTTCCGAAATTTTCCGACATTTCCGAATTTTTTCCAAAATTCCGGGAATTTTTTTCCTCACCAACTCTCTTCTCGAAAAAGTTCGTCTTTCCCTGTAACGAAATCATCGTCATCCAATCAAATGGATTAGCACTATTATATATCTTTGCATACCCCAGGGCCTGAAAAAAAATCTTCATAGTGCGCATCAAAGTTTTCAGCTGGGAAAAGTTGGCAACTGTATTGTTTCGCGTAGAACGTTTATGACTAACACGCTCTTCATGAGCACGGATGGTATAATCGTTCGTGAAGTTTTGTTTAAAACGTTTATATTGTTACGGATAATTCATTAACACAATCGTTATAATCGTTCGTGAAGTTTTGTTTAAAACGTTTATATTGTTACGGATAGTTTATTAACACAATCGTTATAATCGTTCGTGAAGTTTTGTTTAAACGTTTATATTGTTACGGATAGTTTATTAACACAATCGTTATAATCGTTCGTGAAGTTTTGTTTAAACGTTTATATTGTTACGGATAGTTTATTAACACAATCGTTATAATCGTTCGTGAAGTTTTGTTCACACCGTTTATATTAACACAGCTTCGAAAAATAACGTTTCCCATGGGCGATGTCGCAAACTCTCATAGGAAAGGAGCTCAGAAGAAAATTACATTCCCCCCCCCCCCAGAGTTTGATAACAATGGGGGAAAATGTTACTAATGTGATGACTTCATTTACTGATTGAAGAATGTGCTCCTAGCCATACGTGGAAAATTCAAAATGAGTTATAAAACATTATAGTTTCCCTGTCTCTTACCACTAGCAATCGATCCGCGACGAACTCTATATATCGTCCCATCAGCTCAGCGTTCATCCCGATAAGCCCAACAGGAAGGGCATCGGTGATGAACTCCCTTTCCACGTTTACCGCACTCTGAACAAAAAGAAAATTCACGAGAAAAAATTTTCCGATTCGCCGAATTTCACGAGAAAAATCCCAAAAAATTTACCAAAAAGATTCAAAAAAAAGGAAACCGAAAAAAGGGAAAAACTTAAAGCACCGAAACTCACGTAAAACTTCAAAAAAAGTCAACAAAAATTTCCTGAAATTTTTTTCCGAATTTTCATACCATCACCCACCCTGACAATGTCTTCAACTCTTTCCTCGGGAAGTCTCGTAAATTTCAACATGTTATATAACAGGCACCCAAAATCAGTGTGGAGACCTGAGGAAAAAAATGGGGAAAATTTTTTCCTGAAAATTTCGGAAAAAAATATTTCTCGTCAACTTCACGTGTTGCAGCTGAGACTTTGTGTTGAAATATATGTTACCTCTCCTCAGATGAGCTAATTATCAAAATTTGGGTAGAAGTGTACAAAAATTAACAAGAATTTCCTAAAAATTTCCTAAAAATTTCCAGATTGTCACCAACTATTTTCCCACACTGCCAAAAATCATTGATTTTCGGAAAAAAAATATTCCTTAACTTCACTACCTATATAGAAAAAG
>NW_003216943.1:45604-46721 GCF_000006405.1 Perkinsus marinus ATCC 50983
CAAGAAGAACAACAACAACAACAACAACAACAACAACAACAACATCACTATGATGATGATCAACACCGTCCCTTACATTCTTAATAAAGTGTTGTTCATTCTTAGTAAGAGTTTCCCAATCCCTCAAGTCTTGACCTAAATCTATCTCCTCAGCTGTCCAGAACGATGCCTCGTGTTGCTTGTACCTACAACAACAGTTCTTGGAGTAGGAATATATGTAATCGCTTTCCTCAGCTACTGAGCTCAGGAGTTTCCTATACAGTGTTGGAGTAGGAATATATGTTTGCTTTCCTCAGCTACTGAGCTCAGGAGTTTCCTATACAGTGTTGGAGTAGGAATATATGTAATCGCTTTCCTCAGCTACTGAGCTCAGGAGTTTCCTATACAGTGTTGGAGTAGGAATATATGTTTGCTTTCCTCAGCTACTGAGCTCAGGAGTTTCCTATACAGTGTTCGAGTAGGAATATATGTTTGCTTTCCTCAGCTACTGAGCTCAGGAGTTTCCTATACAGTGTTCGAGTAGGAATATATGTTTGCTTTCCTCAGCTACTGAGCTCAGGAGTTTCCTATACAGTGTTGGAGTAGGAATATATGTAATCGCTTTCCTCAGCTACTGAGCTCAGGAGTTTCCTATACAGTGTTGGAGTAGGAATATATGTTTGCTTTCCTCAGCTACTGAGCTCAGGAGTTTCCTATACAGTGTTCGAGTAGGAATATATGTTTGCTTTCCTCAGCTACTGAGCTCAGGAGTTTCCTATACAGTGTTGGAGTAGGAATATATGTTTGCTTTCCTCAGCTACTGAGCTCAGGAGTTTCCTATACAGTGTTGGAGTAGGAATATATGTTTGCTTTCCTCAGCTACTGAGCTCAGGAGTTTCCTATACAGTGTTGGAGTAGGAATATATGTTCGCTTTCCTCAGCTACTGAGCTCAGGAGTTTCCTATACAGTGTTGGAGTAGGAATATATGTTTGCTTTCCTCAGCTACTGAGCTCAGGAGTTTCCTATACAGTGTTGGAGTAGGAATATATGTTTGCTTTCCTCAGCTACTGAGCTCAGAGTTTCCTATACAGTGTTGGAGTAGAATATATGTTCGCTTTCCTCAGCTACTGAGCTCAG
>NW_003216943.1:46821-50622 GCF_000006405.1 Perkinsus marinus ATCC 50983
CATTGGAGTTTCACCACCCTAGTGATATGAAAAATATATTTCACGACTACTGCATGTCACCGCGAATATCATCGCGTTTTTCACAGAGTTTTACGCCACTTCACGTAAAACGGTGAAACTCGGTAAACCAATACAATGTAGAAAATTAGAGCAGGAAGAAGTGATTCATTTAGCATTGAGAAATTACATTCCCCCCAGGGTTTGATAACAATGGGGAAAATGTTACTAATGTGATGACTTCATTTACTGATTGAAGAATGTGCTCCTAGCCATACGTGGAAAATTCAAAATGAGTCCCCCCCGAGAACATTATAGGTTTCTGGATGATTCTCTGTGATAATTTAGTCGTGTATTTCTTGCTACTAAGGTGTGATGTGCCACTGTTATAACACAAGTATTGTCCCTTATCTATGTGTCCCCGTTATTGCTCAGCTCACACAATTAGCTATAGTCTCGTCGATAATAACAGTTTGTCTTATGATAAGAGTAGGAATAATATCAGAGGGTAGATAAGAGTCTTATCTACCCTCTGATATTACCCCGTTGGGTTCTGAAGTATCACATAAGGATCGTATCGCTCTACGAAATCGAGGACTGTGTCCACTGATGAGTCGAACCTCCGCGATAGAAGTCCATAGACTTCTACTGCTGTAAGACCCTCTTATGAAGGTAACAGTGTTTGTATAGACTCTTTAGCATCATGGTGATTCACCGTAGACGACTACTTGCATCGAGAAAGAGGCGCAGATTCGAATGGGGTAATTTGAAAGTATCATAAACTGATCACTATTCCGCTAACGATGAGGAGGCGGAGCGATGATGTTTTTACACTCTTTAGCATTATGCAAGATCGACCTGGTAAATTATACGAGTCGCAAGTGAAACGTTGAGCGTCAACAGCAGCCTTAACCAGTCTAACAAATAAACAGAGCCCGCAGAGAGACGGGCGGAACAATGGCACATAGTGATAGCTGTATTACAGTGTCAAGGATTTCCGCCACAACACAAGCTGTTCAACAATGGGTAGAGGATCTATACCAGGATGTTGCAATGCAGATGTTCTCTTGAAGGACTAGGGGAACGCAAGATTCAGATGAGCTGCTGACGATATGGTAGATACAGCTCGAATAACTGTTGTACAGCTATAAAGTCTGTTAAGGTGTCAGCTATAGATTATACAAAGACGAGCAAGAGAGCAAGAGAGCAAGATATCAAGTCAACTATGAATACTTATCAACAAGGACTTGGGTCTGCGTGCGAAAGTAGCACGCAGACGCACATCAAACGATTATTTGGAAAATTGTAACTTTCTGGAAGGATTCCCATAAGATTAACTTCAATTTCGACATGACGTTGTTTTAGTGAGATCAATTTCGTATATAGGAACTCCCGAAGGAGTAGTCCATAAATATTTCATCTATGGATATGTTGATGTTATTGTATTATCCTTATGAGGTTATCAATGTGCATTTACCTGATATAATTTTAGTGGTCATATTCGGAATCCTACCCTGACTCGATTTTATCGCTCATAATTTAACAGGATTGTGTTTAAGGGCAAAGGGGAGCTAACTTGTTCATTGCCAATATAATAAGGGGAAAGTTAGTGAGTGTAAGTCTTGTTCTTGTTCTCTGCTAACAACTCAAGTCTTCGTAAGATGGTGTAAGGTAGGCTAGGCTAGTAGTATTGGTGACGACTGATGACACGTTCACAGCAGAGTGAACAAGAAAGGGATCAACAAAGTTTTGTCATGAGAGCTCGGCGTGACCTCGCTCTTTAGCTATGGCACGGCGGAGCGAAGTAAAGCACGTTTCGCAACTTTCCCACTTCCATCTCGGAGATGGAACACTCCGGGGGCGCGACATGACCTACCTACAAAGTACCGAAGAGCGGAGACGAAAGGCATTGTTCAAACTGACTGACCAAGTAGGGATTGGACTTCGGGTGGCCGCCAATCTTATAGACGCACTGATTGTTCGGAAGTCATCAATGCTCGACTCAGCAGTATGCTAGGAGAAGGAGTACCGACCGATATCGTAGTACTGGATATCGTCGAAGGGTGAGAGAGAGCAGCTCGATCATGCAACATTCATGAGAGCTAACGAGTGTCGACTGGCCGTGACGCATTACCCCTCTCAAGAGTAGCGACCTTCGCGTGTGAGAATGATAGGCACCGAGTGCTGACCAACGCGGACAGAAGCACGAAGGCGCGGGAGAGGATCCTGCTCAAGTCACCAGTCACACCCCGACAGAAAGGTGATAATGACGAACCCTCCTGTTGGCGGGTAGTCCCGACTTGCGCACCGCTGGCAACCCGGAGGTACCAGTAAACATCCCGGAGGGTAATGGTGGCACAAGGTGGACTGAGGCTCTCTCGAAAGACAAACCTTCTCAGGTGAAATAGATGCTCGTGGAGAACGAAGTACACATAGCATTTACCGTA
This sequence comes from Perkinsus marinus ATCC 50983, assembly GCF_000006405.1. Taxonomy (NCBI): domain Eukaryota; phylum Perkinsozoa; order Perkinsida; family Perkinsidae; genus Perkinsus; species Perkinsus marinus. Next base: position 49,266 of record NW_003216943.1, read on the forward strand.
GTGGGTGGCGATCAGCCAGATCGTCGAACGCCATCGTCCTGTCTCCGATGCTCTATAAATAGAAAATGTCGCTTACCAGAGGCACACCCGTCAAAGGAGAGTACTAATTGCTACTACGCACACTTCGACCGACAGCCAAAAAGACGAAAATGACATGGACAGCCTACCAAATGAGTAATCAACGGGATAATTGACTGAATGAGTATGGATCTACTGACTGATAACTAATAAGTGATTACGGGCGTCATACAATCGGGACTCGGTATCTCTCGTCATCGGTAACCTAACTCTGTAACAGCACAGCGTCGGCATGCTATCGAAAAACCCATTATTGCGAGTCACAGAAAGAGTCTTTCCATCATTTAATAATTCTCCAGCACTATTAGCTTCCGATAAATTCCAAACGTCCGAGTGCTGGTCACGTGATGAGACGCGCCAAAAGCTAGTGGTTGGGCGTCCGTCGATGTTACATAAAATCACGACGGTTGAGTCGATAGTAAGATTATCAGGTGAGCATACAGGTAAAGTAGATAATTTTTCGATAAGATTTTTCATACGAAGAGAACCGTCAGCGATCTCACTTTGCTGCAATTCTCGAGTCACAGCAATCGCCGGTAGATCCGGGAAACTACCGTCCCGATCATAGGATTTTTTACATTCAAGAAGAACATTTTTATTTGGGGGATCATTCTTAGCCAGCACGATATTTCCAATATACTCATCCGATACTCTATGAGAAGAATCAACAATGCGTATCACACTACCGCGAACAGATACGACAATGGCACATTCAGAGGCGGGCTGCTTAGGTCTCAGAATGCGAACAAAATCCCCTACACGGATAACTTCTGTAGTCTTAGTTCTCCTGGTAAGATTGCTACGCGCCTTATCGCGCAGGTCGCACCACAGAGCAATATACTCCTTCATGGTAACATCTCTGGTGATTCGACGTGAGTCATTCATCTGTTGAAGTAGTGCAGTCCAACTGGGAATATCTATCAGGTGATCTATACCTAGCTGGGCTAACTCCTCGTCGTCAGTGGTCAACTCAGCTCCGGGGATGCGTGGTGGTATACCGTAGACCATCATATATGGCGATAACACGCTGTTGCTGCTATAGCTCGCAGCGTTCCACGCATACACCGCTCGGGGGAGTCTCGTCATCCAGTTATTGTCTCCGACCAACGACGGATCCTCCTTGTCGAGAAGCATGGGTCTGAGATGGTCTCGTAGGCCCTTATGAGGCCGTTCGACCCATCCTGCCAGGCTTGATGATGCCACTGGAAAGTACTTCAGACGGATCTGTCTCTTAGCTGCCCAGCTCCGGAACGTGTCGGCAGCTATAAAGTTGGATCCT
>NW_003199618.1:0-2743 GCF_000006405.1 Perkinsus marinus ATCC 50983
TAACCTCATCAACCGATGTGAATCCAACTTGAAATTCAATTCATCTATCGACCATCTCACAGTAGAACGAATGGCGAAAGCTCAGCTCACGAAGCTGAGCAACGATATGCCGAATATCTGTTTTGGGGTGATGCTCAATTTGACGCTCGTAACCGAAGGAGGCGAAGATCCTCTGCTGACGTTGAACGGTCTTCGCCTGATCTATTACGTAATCGATCGTGGCGCTGAGAGACAAGTGGCCACGGTGAGTCACCGTCGGTGACTTGAGGAATCAATGGAATGGTCTCTTGTCTGATGATAGGGAAGAGGCTCCAACGAGCAGTAACAGGTGAGTGGGTATCGCTGACTTGGCTAGGCCCGTGGGAGAGTCCTTCCCATGTGAACTATTCTCCTGATCGGATAGGCTCACGATCATCACAATGAAGTGAGACAGTGTAGCGATGACGCCAAACCTTCGCTAGTCCCAAGTCAGAAAATCCGAGCTATGCACGCAAGGGCTGATTTTTCCATCCATGCTTTACTCAAATGAACCTACTCGGGAAGGTTGACTTTCTGGGTGCATTCTATGACACGTCTTCCTAAGCCCGTTTAAATGAATGAAGTACCAGCATAGAGAATGAGCCCCTGCTAAGACTAATGTGGGAGAAAGTTAGGGATAGAGTCCTAGGCTGGGCTCCTTGGCGACTTGAGCTATCATCATTCGGATTGAAAATCGTACTGATGATGGTGAATAGGACCCGAGACGTGGGTCCAAGTCCTCGGAGATACGTCCTGGGTCATGGATGCACTTTAATGCACTTTGTTCCAGTCTGTAGAAGACTACTTTCCCTCCCTGTGCCCTGACTTGGAAATAAGCACTTCTATTGGCCTCTGTAATCCAGGACCGGGGCACGGTTGCTGTCCATATTCAAGGCTTCAGCGGCGCTGATTCAGCGTAAGCTATTGCTGAAGAAGTCAACTTGACTTAGTCAAGAATGAACGTAGCGACAATTTCGGCAGTGGGTCAGCAGCTGACCATCCAAGACGGAATGGTGTCAGCAGAGACCGTTCCGTCTTGGATGCGCGCCGATTCGTGCGGAAAACTAGCTCCCTTTCGAAGGTTGTCCTCGCCATTTCTCACTGTAAAGATCCGTATATATACTCGCTCGCCAAGAGTGAAACCGTTGCAGTGTAGAACATGGCATGTAATAAAACTAAGATTATACTTTGCATCCACACTCTTGTGGAATTGTGTTCTCATTCATCATGGCCGATGATCAGCACAAGGTAGCCGTCGGTAGACGTACGTTTTGGCCCCGTAAGTCCGGTTTTACTAAGCGTACGATGCGTTTGCCAGTTGAGGCTTTTCTGATGGGACTTGACAACACAGACAAAGCACGAGAGGCATGACACGGGGGTATATTAGGCATGATAAGTGCAGGACAGTTGGGCACACACGAGTTATATCAGTTCACGTCATTTAAAAAATAAGGAATACGTCGTTCTAGGGGAGCATATCATCAATCTTATCGCCATTCTCCAAGGCCTGCTCTAACTTAACCAACTTGGCGCATCCCTCAACCATGATGTTCACCAACTGCACTTCGCTCTTGCCGATCCTGTCCTCATTGGAGATATCGTAGATGCCCCCGACAGAGGCTGAATCGACCCCGGACCCTCCACGAGCCTGAAGGCCGAGCTTCTTGCAGAGCTCCTTGAAGTCGGGCCTGGCGGAGAGGAGGGGCACCTTCATCATAGCAGAGGCACGGAGACCCGTACCCAAATTACTAGGGCAAGTTAGAATGAACCCCAGGTGGTCGCTGTGCATGAAGTCGTAACCTTCGCTCTTCAAGACGTCCTGTACACCATTGACGGCAACACAGAAGCGCTTGAAGATCCTCTTGATGTCAGCGCCCTTCTCCATAGAGATGATTCTCATATGGTCCTCTTCGTTCACCCAGACGAGGAAGTTCTTCTCGTTGTTGTGGAAAATGCCGCGGGCATCAGGCCAGTGGCGACCCATACCACTAGACAGGAGTAGAGTGGAATCGGGCTCCTGGAAGAGGAAGTGGTTCTCGCGCATATCTTCCTCTTGGTCTTTGGTCATGCCACCAGGCTTAGGCTCGTAGCTCTGGGAGCCATGTAGGGGGAAGTAGTCACCCTTGAGCTCCTCCTTGAGGTTCAGCAGACCCTTCACGATAATGCGCTCGAGTTCACGTCTCTCCTCAAAAGTCACACTCGGGGGGAGACGGATTCCACGGACTGAACGGCCGGTACGGACACGAGTCGAGATGACGTATCTGATAACCACTCAAACACCATAGACCGTTGTACTTGGCTCACTTCCCGGTGGGGTCGATAGGGGTATCCGAAACTTTGCTGAAATCGAGATCAGTGGTATGAGTTGCACTAGCGGGGAACCCTCCGTGACGACGATCAATGACGGGGTCAAATCTGTGAGAAGAGAAGCCGTTGGCAAGGCGAGGGGTCAAGGCCTTACAGATCCTTGAAGACCTCGTAACTTTCCTCGTCACCAGCGACAAGGCCGACCGTCTTAATAGAGGGATGCCCGGGGTTGTCAACGCCGGTCTTGATGCACTTGCCGAGATTAACACCTAAAGGGAGGGGGAGTGCCCTACCTTGTAGACAAGGAGGACTTACCGTTCTTAGTGGTCTTTCCCTTCAGCTGGTCGTAGAGTTCTGGCTTTTCGCGCATCAACTCTGCCATGTAGCTGCTATGCTTGGACAGGTCGGGCAGCTTTTC
>NW_003213370.1:0-1022 GCF_000006405.1 Perkinsus marinus ATCC 50983
CTTGAAAGAAAGAAGGTTTAATTTTTCGCCCTGACTTCGTGTCATGGTGGAGTCAATGACACCGAGTCATTGCTAACTTGTTCAGTGAACTCTCGTCTAGCTCGATGGCCTCTCCCTTGCTCGATAGATCATTTATTTATTCGATTCATTTATTGTGAATGTAAAGGTATGATCATCAGACCTTCGATGGTCAGAGTCTGATGTCACATGCGATCGTAACGCTGAGGATCTGATTAAGATGATTCTTTATGCCCAGCTGTTGAGTTTTGAATTCGCGTCGTGAATTTGCGCCTGGGTCGGTCTTACTTCAGTAGGCAAGAATTGGCTCGGTGTTCCAATTATGAATCGTTCTGGGAGATGCTGGTGCATCGTCAACGATCGCTGTCCCAACCCCCCGTAGCACATAATGTGTCTTTCTCGGGTGAAGGAATCCCTTAGCTGAGCTTATGGTGAATATTTTCCACATTGATCAAGTATCATCAAGCTGCGGTTTACGGCATTCCCCTGCTATTATATCCAGTGAAGTGTTATCCCAATAGGTAAATCATTAACAGTTGTGAAACTGGGAACTGGACTTGAAAATATCAAGTTGCGATATATATCAACTCTTCCCGATGAATGCAGTTTGAGAACGAGATCTGAAAACAGGTTAGGACTGCTGAACTATCCTACTGATTATAGTAAATGCTGAAAGCAGTGGAGTTTCGCCCGTTCTTCGTGAAGTGGCGTCATACTCCGTGAAAAACGCAATATTCGCGATATGTAGTTTTTCATTAGTGTTTTTCATATTATGGGTGAAATTGCAGTAAAAGGTAAATAAATCCAGTATTGTTATACTATGGCACACCGAAAGCAGAATTAACGATTATCAAACCCACACGTACCGTCTAGAGGGAGGTTTGTGTTCTAGTATCTTGGACTCTGGGATTGATTATGTGAATGACTCATCCGATAGCTACAGCGTGGGGGAGCATTTACATGGTTAACTACGTGTGTTGGTGATAGTATGGAAGCCTCGGGAA
>NW_003202336.1:0-1296 GCF_000006405.1 Perkinsus marinus ATCC 50983
GTGGCCGGAATATCGAATAAAATACATCCGGCAACCCGGAATCGAACCAGGGACCATCCGATTACTTAATCACTACAGTCGGACGCTCTACCAACTGAGCTATTGCCGGTCAACCTTGCATGTCATCGAGATATCCTCTGCTCCCCGATAGCATTTGAATTTCATTTTAGTCACTACTGGTGCGTCTTTGGTACATGTATAGCGCGGTGAATGCAAGAATGAATCGTTTACACGTGCTCCAACTCAAAAAGTGATCTCATCAAGCGCTCCACGATGGGTTCGAACCACCGACCTTGTGGTTAACAGCCACACGCTCTGCCTACTGAGCTAGCGGAGCAACAACGTAAACTATCAATTCCCCAAGTTGTTCTCCTCGATGACTCACATGAGTCAATTTCCTTCGGTCATGACCTTAGGTCACCTTACCCGAGCAGAATGCTATAGTATCCAAATTGACAATTTTACCCACTGCCCTAATGGGCCATAAACATAAAGTTCAATTGTAAATTACACCCACCGTGGGGCTCGAACCCACGACCACAAGGTTAAGAGCCTTGCGCTCTACCGACTGAGCTAGACGGGCAGAATGAACGCTCGGGTATACGGATACTCAGTTGAACTCTTGTTGCGCATGTGGTATCCGAAGACGATTAGTGGTCTCTAGCTGTCCATACGAGATTATCCTTCAAATGGGAGGAAAACGAGGGAATGCGTTTAGCAAGTAATCGAGTCGCCACATTTATGTACTTGGGCGATACTAAACGCGCAACGGGTGGAGCTACGGATGAGATTCTTCCATGCGTTGGTGATTGGTGATACTACTGTTCAAGGATAAACAGGCGGATGCATACTCTTGTCCTTCTTCACGCATTTCGTGTCACCAGTCACTCTCTAGCGGAGATAACGGGTAGTTGAGTTCCCCAAAAAGCTCATTTCCGTGATACACTCAACAGTTATTGACGAGCTCGAAACACGCTTGACCCTTTCCCGCCTGAACAATGTTGAGAGAGCTATAAAAGTATCTAGAGGATCAACTAGTTGAAAGAAAGTTCGGCCGTTAATTCAACATTGTTCAGCGTGGCCGGAATATCGAATAAAATACATCCGGCAACCCGGAATCGAACCAGGGACCATCCGATTACTTAATCACTACAGTCGGACGCTCTACCAACTGAGCTATTGCCGGTCAACCTTGCATGTCATCGAGATATCCTCTGCTCCCCGATAGCATTTGAATTTCATTTTAGTCACTACTGGTGCGTCTTTGGTACATGTATAGCGCGGTGAATGCAAGAA
>NW_003202756.1:0-934 GCF_000006405.1 Perkinsus marinus ATCC 50983
ATTTTGACTGTAGCCCGCACGATTTCTCGGAATTCCACGTTGCTGTCAAATTTGCGCTCCAGCTGGGGGAAGATTGCAGATGAATTCCAGCTTTTTCCTGAGTGAATCCGATAGACAAAAAATAGTCCGGGCAGCAAGGAAAGGTCACTCAACACGCCAGATTGCTCACTTAGTCGGTAGGAGCCAATCCGCTGTGAGTCGTATCCTCCGTGGGAAACCTATCCGCCTGTCGGCTGGTACTGGTACCTCTGGTGATGTTCGTACTACTGGCCGTCCACATGCTCTAACGGAGAGGGCTCGTAGGGCTATCGTCAGGAGTTTCACCATCGCGAAACGCCGCAATCCATATACTACAGTTAAAACCTTCTATCAGTCTGCTAATTTATCAGTGTCGTATGATACTGTGGTACGGTTGTTACGCAGTGCTGGATGGACGTATCGTCGAACACCTGGAAGAGTGGTCTTGAAGAGAGGGGATGCACATCAACGGTATCAGTGGGCTAAACGTATTATTGACCATTGTGATGGCAATCCCAACAAGCTGAGGCAGTACTTTCGTTACAATGTGGGTCTCTATTTCGATGCTGTTGCTATCTCATTCGATCCGACGGGAACGAAAGGTCCAATCACAGCACGCAACTGGCATCATGAATCAGTACCCATCACTACAAGGAATAGATATGGTACCGGCAAAAAGGTGAAACTGGTTGGAGTGCTTGCTTACAATGAAGAGCCTCTCCTGGTCCCTATCCAAGACAATAGCAGTAGTTCTTATCATCAGTTCTTGAGGGACACCGCCATTCCACTTTTGAAGTCTAGATGCCGTAAGTCGCATCGTGCGAGACGGGGTGTCATGGCCGATAATTATGGTGGTCAACATAGTTCTCAGTGCCAGCAACTTCTCACAGTCATAATTGCTACTATTTGCCGTTCC
>NW_003207489.1:0-983 GCF_000006405.1 Perkinsus marinus ATCC 50983
AAAATGAGAGCCACAAGCGTGCTTCTTCGAAGCCAAAACGGCACTGCCGTGATAGCAATTAACTTGTGATGCACATTCAATCTTAGACGCCTATGGAGCAGTACTTCTCATATGATGAAAGAAACGGACGAAGAGGAAAAGCAAATAAAGACATTACTGCTGCTGGGGCGGTTCGGCCAGAAAATCTGTCCGAACCGCCAAGTAAGTGTACAGGCTTGGTGAGCTAGAGAAAAAGTAATATCAGGTATAATAGGTTACCAACGAGACTTACTAAGTGTATTTTATTACATACTTATCTCAAGAAAATGTTCGACACGTTTTGGATACACACGAGAAATTAGCAATCGTGGAAATGGATGCCTCTCGAAACATCGCACGGTGTTCTGACGCAACGTTTTTCTTGACGAAATATCGAGCTAATATCGACACAAATATACATCATCCGACGTTGGTAATCGTTGTATACAAACGGTAGAAGACAAAATCGTACTGAAGTTAGCAATCCAACATTACACACACGTTTTAAGAGGTTGCATGAAAAACGTGGTCCGTGGGAATCGAACCTGCGCATTCTCGCATGATGGGCGAGCGCTCTACCAACTGAGCTGCACGAATCGGGCGGAGACGGCTTTCAGAGACAGCACAATTGCGTGAATCTTGCCGGACTGCATCGCTCCGCTAGGTTTTTGTGACATGTATAAAAGATTTAAAATTGTCAGGCCTGGGATTCGAACTTGCGGTCATTTTAAATCGGCTCCTTGTCGAAACTGTTGTGTTACATTCTCGCAGACTAGTGCGTGCTCAACCTGTGTCGGGCTGCTACGTATGCTATTTAAACCTCAACGAAATTGAATGGCTAGGTCGCGAGAAGACGCTTTCAAAATGCCTATATACTCTAGCCGCAGGTAATGCCGGTTTGATTTTAGCGCGCGCCCGGGGCCCCCACCCCAGCGCGCGCAATTTTGTTAAGGCGATGGGTTGGG
>NW_003208332.1:0-1071 GCF_000006405.1 Perkinsus marinus ATCC 50983
ACGACAGCGAATCGCTGAAATGGTAGGGCTTATATAGGATAAGAGTCTAGAGGTAGATACATTTTTTAGGATATACATCAATTCTCATCAATGTTCCTCAAATGTCATGCGCATCAGTTCGTTCGCATCCTACTCGTTCATAATGTCCATCGGAGCCGCTATGAGGACTCGAAGGCGAGGCTGCTCAGATGTCTTGGAAACCCAAACGCCATCAGACATACTTCAGCGGCAGGATTCGAACCTGCGCAGGCATAGCCTAGTGGATTTCAAGGCCATCTCCTTCACCACTCGGACACGCTGTCTGGAAGGCGCAGAGGATCTCATCTCTCCCGATGAGAATCGCCACCCTGTTCATGTTGCTAGAGGAGTGACTCACAGCATCGCGGAGTACCTATGCAAGGTCGATAATATCTAGCTGAATCGCATTCTTGTATACTCGGCGTAGTAATGGTATCGTTCGCACTCTTCGTAAGAGGTCTCTCGCCAAATGATGGCTGCAACGACAGCGAATTTGCTGAAATGGTTGGGCTTATATAGGACAAGAGTCTAGAGGTAGATACATTTTTTGGGATATATATCAATTCTCATCAATGTTCCCCAAATGTCATGCGCATCAGTTCGTTCGCACCCTACTCGCTCATAATGTCCGTCGGAGTCGCTATGAGGATTCGAAAGCGAGACTGCTCAGATGTCTTGAAAACCCATACGCCATCAGACATACGACAGCGGCAGGATTCGGACCTGCGCAGGCATAGCCTAGTGGATTTCGAGTCCACCTCCTTAACCACTCGGACACGCTGTCTGGAAGACGCAGAGGATCTCATCTCTGCCCATGTGAGTCGCCACCCTGTTCATGTTGCTAGAGGAGGGACTCACAGCATCGCGGAGTACCTATGCAAGGGCGATGATATTTAGCTGAGTCGCATTCTTGCCTGCGTAGCCCAGCGGTTTGACAGGAACGTCGGCGAAGTAATGGTATCGTTCGCACTCTTCGTAAGAGGTCTCTTCCCAAATGACGGCTGCAACGACAGCGAATTCGCTGAAATGATAGGGCTTATATAGGATAAGAGT
>NW_003212799.1:0-970 GCF_000006405.1 Perkinsus marinus ATCC 50983
AATCTGCACGGAACCGTCCGCCAAGTCCGCTCGCCGAAGTGATCTATTCTGCGCTTGGATGCAGGTTTTGCCAACCTTGGGTCGCTGGAATCTGAGTTAGGCCGGGGAATCGCCAAAAATTTGGTGAAACTCGCAGGTTTCGTCAAGACTATGACGTGTTTTGCCTAATCTTTGGCGTAATACCGGTGAAATGCGGATTTCACCGAGAGTTGGCGATATGCCGCTAGATATATGCTGAGGCGCTCGAATACGGTATATATGACAGATATCGCCAATTGAGGTGCTCAAGTCTGTTACTCACACTGATAGTGCCAACTTCGGCCCTTGAAACCTGCATGCTGTAAAGTACTGCGGAGGCTTGTCAGTTTCACTCTGCTCCTCGGCTTGCGCTCCCCGGGCACTTCTCTTACGGTAAGAATCTTACCTGATATACTTTACAAGCAGGTTGCTAGGTTAGTTAGCCGAGCAGCGTGACTGAGTCAGCTCTTGAGGGGTCGTCCCGGGGTCGAGGATGAGAGGAGGCACTTCTTCGCCGAAAATTTAACTACGTATGCTCATACGTTGCGCGCTCAAGTAAGGCATCAAACTGTTACGCGTACATGTGTTCTGCGGAGGTTTGTCTACTAGTGCGTATATCATGAGATTTTTTCTCATTATAATGCGGGTTAAGGGCTCGAGCACTAGCATGAGCTCATGTCACGACTGTTCGAGAATACGGCTCGCGAAGTTACCGCACTCTCTATCTCCTTTCACGTCGTGAACTTCATGACTTCCCTCACTACGCAACACAACAAACAATCCATTCGGAAACGATCAAAGAAACTCGTCGTTGCTGTCATCTTGTCACTGTTGTATCTGACTAGGCAAGCAGTTTACAGAAAGCACAGAAACTTCCATATCAGTCCCTTACCTCGCGACAGCGTTCCGTGATTAAGCATTGCTGCTATCAATCTATCATATTACCCCTAAG
>NW_003207859.1:0-1311 GCF_000006405.1 Perkinsus marinus ATCC 50983
GCAGGAGAACACCATGTGGGATAAGATGGTCCTACGCAGGTCTCATCCTGATACTATGTGGCAGTCCCCATTGCTCACGTTGGTGACGATACTCGCGCTGGGGTTGTGGCTACAGCTCCACTGTCCGGTGTGGCACGAGCATCACTCTACGGCCTTGCGTAAAGTAACCTTCAACCTACTCTTGCCTTGCTATGTATTGCAGTCTATGTGGGGTGCCTCTCCAATAGACACGACCCTCTTGCCTGTGGCGGCTTACTCCTTCGCCACCCACATTATTATGTCGGTGGTCATCGGCATCCTATTCCTGCGGGTGAGCGATCGCCAGGTCCGTGGATGGCTGTGTATGAGCGCACAAGGAGCCTTGCTGAGCTTCCTCTACCCTCGTCTCGCTGCTGACTCGCGATTCGGCGAGCGGTCGGTAGCCACTTGCCTGTTGTGGGACATCGGTGGGAACGTGTGGATTTGCCAAGGTCTCCTTTGGGCCACTGCAGCATACTTTGCTCCCCTGTGTGGAGACAGAGGAGTCCTGCCTGATTTGGACGACGATTCCTCACATGCAGTGCGTGAGATTCGCACTGAGAAGATCATGGCTTCTCTGCAGAGCTCAGAAGTAGCCCCTTTACGGGAGAAGGCGTCTCGAGTATCCTGGCGTCCCCTGGTCCTCAGCGTACTCATCCAGCCCATTTTACCCGCCTTTATTATAGGGTTACTGTGTAACCTCTACAGTGTAGCGTCACCACAGCCAGTGGCAACCTGTCTCCATACTCTAGGGATGTCATTCAAGCCTTGTTTGTATCTTCTCCTTGGGGTGTATTCGGCTAAGATACGGCCATCCGATGTACATGCTATGAGGATGGTCACTGCAGCTGTTTGTGTGCGGCTCATGTTGATGGGACTTGTAGCAAGCATGTTGTGGATGTGGTTGCCAATGAGTCCCTTGCCACGAGCCACACTTGTCCTCGCAGTGCTCTCTCCCGCTAGTACGATGATTATGTATCTTTGCGCCCAAGTGAGCAGCCTCTTCGCATCCCCTTGTTCGGATAGATTTATTTTCAGTTTGGTTACCCCGACCGTTTCGTGAGTATGTCAGCATTGCTGAGCATCGTGAGGTGAGTGATGCGTAGGTCCCCTATATGCAAATGTCGTTATTATCCTCAGTGTCTTCATCAGCTTCCTCATACAGCATCTCATCATGGAGCTCTATTGATTTCGGTTCTCGGGCCCTACGCGTTTGTAACATGTAACATGATTTGCTATGTGCTACGAAGTTTTGCGTTCCCTCGCGGTGATAAAAACTTTCGCGTTCGAACC
>NW_003214235.1:0-1042 GCF_000006405.1 Perkinsus marinus ATCC 50983
TATCTTCTGGCGGTGATATAGTCAACCCACCCGCAGGTATTCATCTCATCATAAGATTCTTATGAAGAACAAAATAGCCTCAGACAAAGTGTGCAAACTTTCGGTTACTGAAATTCAATGTAATGGAGTTTCAACGATCTTCGTTTCCATTGTCGACAGCGCCCTCCTTCTCGAGAAGTCGGCGGGTGCTCCATCTCAAGAAGGCATCCCTGAAAATCTTCTCCGTCTCGGGCGGTTGGCGATAGGCATGAGATGGATTTGTATCGTACTACATTTGAATCAAATGATTTGATCACAAGAGCTCATCCCAAACACCAGCTCCAGTTCATCATTGAAAAGCTCGAATTTTGAGCTGCGAAATGAGGTTCCGTATTCCAAACTCGCTTTTATCTTACGGGATGTTTGATGATGCGTGAAAACAGTCCGGGCGGCTTCCACTAAGAGATTTCCACTAGTCCATAAAGATTGGCATCGCCAACCCCTTCAGATTCGTCAATCTGGCGAATCTTAAGATTAAGACTCTAACCTCACAAACTTGAAAACTCAAAGAACGTTTCAGAAGTCTCTTAGTCTCAACTTGAGACTTCCAGACTCTCAAGTGTGAGGAGACTAATCTCGAAATGAGATCAAGCCAGAGCTACAGTATTGGTTCTGAACTAAGCAACGTTTGGGAAACTTACAGCGAAGAACAGAAGTTGTGCGTATTTTTCTCCAAAATCAAGTTAAACACAAAGTGAGAAAAATGCTTTAGAACTTCATTAACCGGGGATCGTGCTCACGGGTTTTGTGGCACGCGATTATCTACTTCGGCGGAGAATTATGATGTACTTATCCGCATTTCCGCGAGTTAGGGACGGGATAAGGCAAACTGATTGGGCCTCGCCGCAATCTCAAGTGAGTCCTTGAGGACGTTTGTTAGTGGAACGAACTGACGCCCTTGCTCACCTTGCTCAAAAAAACTAACGTTAGATCATAAATGTTCAAAAATTTGAGGGCGAGTCCGAGGGGGCTTGAGTAAAGTTTACTCAGTAAACTAATCGGT
>NW_003210745.1:0-2863 GCF_000006405.1 Perkinsus marinus ATCC 50983
TGGTAGTGTTGGTAGTGTTGGTAGTGTTGGTAGTGTTGGTAGTGTTGGTAGTGTGGGTGGTGTTGGTAGTGCTCTGCGTTATGAATTATAATGATAGTATTATTAGGGAAGAGAGTGAAGAGGCTATGTTGAGGATGATGGAAGATGTTGTTGCTAAAATGCAATCAGAGATAAGCGAAGTAGTACCAATAGTAGTGGTATCGATATACAGATGGTAGTCCTCTCATCAGGAGAGGCGCAATAGACAAGCCACTGAGGAATCATTATTGAAGTTGTTAGAAGATACTTGTAACAAATTGAGTGATACAGCTAAGGAGATAACACAAGGGAATGATGATGATGATCATGTGGGTAACAATGATCATTAACATGGTTAATGTAATTAAAGTAACAACACAAAGTATCGATAGTAGTCACCAATATTATGTTGAGTTGTGAGTAACGGTAAGAGTTATAGAGATGTTGACTAGTAACAATAATAACACAACATCGTCACCTAATAGAGATGTTGACTAGTAACAATAATAACACAACATCGTCACCTAATAGGGATGTTGACTAGTAACAATAATAACACAACATCGTCACCTAATAGGGATATTGACTAGTAACAATAATAACACAACATTATATTGATAATGATGATGATTATGATGATTATGATTATGATAGTATCCTATCATATAGATGATATTAGTATATACAGACCAGCTGTTGCTGCTAATGCAGTAAATGCATATACTTTACGTTTAAGTGAGGTATCTCTTCTATCTGTTGCTTGTTGTAATTCAATATTAGCTTTCTGAGTGGTATCTAATGTTCTCAACATAGCATCATGAATACTATCAATCTTATCATCTTGTTTAGCCATATCATTATTAAGTGTAGTATAGATATCTTGTAATTCACCCATCTCAGCTCCTATCCTTCTTATATCATTCATCTTATCTCTCACCAAACCTTCTTCTAGATCTATGCTTGGACCACTCAACTTCACTTGCTCTTGTTGTTGTTGTTCAGTCATCACATATGATGTATGATCAGTAGACCGTAGTATCTAGAAATCAATACAACTACTGCTACTAATAACAACACCCTAGTAGTAATATATGACCTCATGTTGTCCATAATGACCATCATCATCATCATCATGCACTATACCCGATAAGTTATGCACGTTGTTGTTGTTGTTATAGTTATTGTGAATATAAGCCGCCTACTAATATCATATGCATTATGATGATATCACCCTCCCCCCTAGCATTACATAATCCTTCTTCTGTAATGATGATGATGTAAGAGAATGATGATGACCATCATCATCATCGATGTTAAGATGATTATGATATGCTCTCTTAACTGATGATGTCGATGATGATGATGATGACTTCATCCTTCCCGTATTGTATCCTGAATATTATACTCTCTATACCATAATGATCCTAGATCTCCTCTAGCGGTCATTATCTTACCAGTCATTCTTACCAGTAGTATTCTTCTTAATATTAGCATATCTCTTTATAACATCTTCTAATTGTTTAGCAACATTTGATACATTGTTAGTAAACTTATTCAACATTTGTTGTCTATTCATAGCATCCTGTGGTGTAGGAGCATTAGAAACATATTCTTTAAACCTGCATATGAAGTTAACCACCATTAATATATCCTCCATAATAGTCCGTAATAGTATTATTACTGAGTAACATCCCTCTGTGCTGATGATGTTAACATAACAGCCTCATCTATCATCTTCCTTACCCCATCAATATCATCATCATCATTATTCATCATATCTAATCGTCTAGTTATACTCCTTATATAGTGATTTATATCACGTATCTATGCTTGTATCATCATAATAAACATAATCAATACTCTTGGACCATTAGTACCTCCTTTTGTAATGTCCGAGAATCATTGATATAATAGGAATCGGTATCTACACCACTGTTAGTAGTAAAATATTTATTATCATCCTCATATGACCGCGACATGAATCTCAAGAGAACAACAACTAGACACATTCCAAGTATTGGTACCCATGATGATGAACGGTAAAGGTCCAGCCCACCACGAAACAATTTTGAGTCTTGCCTACTTGAAATTCTCGCATTTCCCCACCTTTTCGCGAGAAATGTCCTGTCCTTGTACCTCGATGTGCGGATATCAGATGTTCCAAGGGGTTCGAAAGACAGTGAATGTGGCCATAGGAGGTTACCAGACGGCGGTCATAGGCCTCCGCCTCTCCTGGAAATGTTGTCTAATACAGCAATAGACCCTAGACGCGTGCCAACGAGACCGCATGTCACTGTTGTGTTGGCGAAGCCCCCCCCGCGAGCACCCGATGATGATGAGTCAGGTGTAGTATGATTAGTAGTAGAGAGTGTGATGGTCGTGGTTAAGACGATATGTCGCTGATAGTGATAGTATTGTTAGTGGTATGGGTATGAGAAAGAGACTATTGATGATAAAAAGGATGATGAAACATATTATGATGATGAGTAGCCATATACAAGAGTATACTGGTGCATTGCAGTGTATGTAGTGTATCCATTATAAGGGTACACGGCTCCTACTACTACTCTACTAAAACACAACAACTCTTTCAATGACGTACATCATCATTATCATTTGCATGATAGTCCATTAAGATTACTAGAGTAAAGAACACTATTATGACTAGAGTAAAGATAATAGCATAATAATAATGATGATGAATGGTTGGCTACATGAGAATCTGATCTAATTGTTGTTTACGCTATAAAAATAAGCGTTATTGTATTATCAGAGTAATAATATCCTCGATGATGATGATGTTGAAGTAGTAGTACTCACTGTTTCTAATACCTCATCATCATCT
>NW_003214159.1:0-1070 GCF_000006405.1 Perkinsus marinus ATCC 50983
CCATCGTAGGAGGCATTTCATTGGCTCATCTTCGTTGAGCCTCCGGTTGGCTCACCATTCACAGCGTATCTTTCTTTAGATGGGAAGAAGGAGAGTGGTATATGGACCACCCTGTCCTCTTTAGCGGTTCGGATGAAGCTATTCTTGAGGCAAAGCCAAAATTAGGGGAGTGGATCTCACAGTAATGGAGTCTACCTCTACTGTTAATGCATCTGAGCGTCCTTTCAGGCGAATGTAATACATTCGCCTGAATATCCTGACTGAACTACATACCGAATTAGCCTCGATTCAATGTATCGAGGATAATTCAGTATCAAGTCCCAGCTATAGGCCAAGCGTCGTGGCAGCTACTACACTGTAGCAACTACAGCCACAGTTGCTGTGAGAAAGGTCACCGCTCACGGAAACCATCGCCACATCTTCCATCATTACACACTGAGGGTTGGGTTCAGGAAGGGTTACCCTCATTACTATTGAGTATAATTCGTTGCCCAACGTCCTTCTCAAAAGAGGGGGGTAAGGGTCACATGAGGTCTCTGAAGGATGTCGTATCTCGATTTCTTCAGTTAAATTTCTTAGATTAATCTTCATGTTACAAGATGAGTTGGACTTCGTTGAACCAACCACTTTCATGTTGGGCGACAAGTGGTCCAATTTCAGTCTCCCCTCGTCGAAGACATTTGCTGTTTTGACCCTCCTTGGTTTCATTATTTCTTGCAGCCTCTGTACCTTCCACTTCCTCACACGGAAGGAACGTGCGATGCATAAAGGAACATCGGAGGGCTTTGACCCGCTATCTGATGCTGAGAAGGGGTCGTCTCCCGATGGGACGAATTTGAAGCCGAGATATCCAGCGGTGGACTATCTCAGAGGAATTACCATACTATTCGTTGTTACATTCCACTTGATCTGGGTACTCGCTGATTTTGAGATCATTCCTGACTTCCCCGATGTGGCTGGTTATAATCTACCGATCACAAACTACTTGTATTTCTTGGCCTTCTACAGCGTATCATTCTTCTGGGGAATCTCAGCCGCCTCATCCATCCGTGTATCCAATACTTACTGTA
>NW_003212730.1:0-1477 GCF_000006405.1 Perkinsus marinus ATCC 50983
TAGTAGTAGGGGTGGGTGGTGAGACTAGGAATATCGTCATCATATAGGGTGGTCTGTTGGCTGAAGAGGCTGTGGAGTTACTACGTACCTGTTATCAAAGGGGGAATCCTAATCTACCACCTGATAAACGTCATAGGAGGATAACGGATACATCTGATGATGAAGATGATGATACGTTATAGTACTATTGTTGCTTCTTGTGTATGTTAATTCATAACAGTATGGATGATTCTCCTAGTTGATCTTTACTACCCTTGGGATTCGAACCTAATAATGCGAAAATTGAATAATAAGGAAGATCATCCACTTCCCGTTTCCATATTTGTACTCATGTTCTCAAGGAGGTGTAGCCATAATAAAAGAGGTAGTCATCACTATCAATAGTCCTACTCTTGTAGTAGTAGTAGTCCAATGTAGTCTGCTGTTGCTGTAACTGTTAATGTTGGCCTGAGCATGCAGAAAGGTAGTAGACTGTAGGGCAGAGAGAGACCGGATAGATGGGGAGCAGGAGAAGGATATACTGTAATATTGAAGGGGAAAAGATGGTGGAGGGCATGTAATATGAAGGAAGAGGAGGAGGAGCAGGTAATCATCACTTATACAATAATGAGTGGTAATTCTCATATCCATCATACTTCTACTTCATCATTTGTTATATACAACTCTAAGGAGTAGTGTAGTAGGAGAAGGAGGAGGAGGAGCTTGCTATGAACAAGTCGAATAATATATATCTGTGCTATTGTGATCATCATCATCATCCTAGAGTTGTATTTCCTTCAGTGTGCGTTAACCAGTGATTATTCGGGCACCTACTATTCACCACCCACAGAGATGTCTACCTCATTTTCGCCCTTATGTCGACCTTTGTGATCGCAGCAATGCTCAAGCTCCCCATAAGAACAGAAAGGACGTAGGATGATCGATATGACCACAAACAATACGATAGTAAATTGTACTATTTACGATGGTGTAAGATGGTAGTAACACATAATGCAATACATAGTCACTATGCTGAGCGACCAATGAGTTTGTGCAGAGGACGCAACAACAACGACGACGACGCATGCATAGCTATATATGTCGGTGACGTAACATCATTGATGTTGCGCTGTATCATGTGAATGATGGCAATCCTGAATCGCTTCGCTCCGCCTCCTGTCTACATAGATCCTGGTCACTGCCTTCTCAACTATCGATCCCTCTATCTCCTCCTCTTGACAGTTGTTATTAGTATTTCACCGTATTACCTGCATCACAATACGACGGTGGAATACTATTGTTGTTAATATTGAATATGTCTAAATCTGCTGCTGTTGTTGTTCCTCAACTTCCTTCTACTACCACTCCTCCCTCCACTACTTCTGATGTCGTCGACAATTCGACAACAGAGGCTCCGCACTCCCATAGAGTAGTTCCTAGGGTATAATACTGATGTAATATAGACATGATGATCGTAGTAGGTATCTGGTGGTCCTAT
>NW_003216074.1:0-1024 GCF_000006405.1 Perkinsus marinus ATCC 50983
GTGCCAGCGCGGCACCCACCCAAAAGCGCCTTCGTACGCACGCAACTAAAGCTCCAGCCGGCAGTGACCATGATTTCGGTAAAGCCCTTCAAGACCTCTAGGCGGAGGCCACAAAGACCATCAATACGGACATATTCGACGACGAGCACTTTGTTAGGATTAGATAACTCAACAAGAGTTATAAACAAGTGGTTCTTAACTAATGATCAATACAGTAATCATAAAGTATACGCTAGGCTAGCAAGGGAGACTAGTATCACAAGAATCTAAAATTACAGAAGACACTTGTGTACAATATTTCCTCACATCTCCCCCTGGTTGCTACCCGCAACCAAAGTTAACAAACTAATCAAAAAGCTTGGACTTCCGACGTCCCATAATAAACTCTTAGATTGGCACGATGTTCATCTCGTTCAACGCCAAATTTATCAACGATAGTAACACGAGCATTATCGTTGTGAACAATTAAAACTTTCCACGGTCCTCTCCAACCATCAGTCATCTTAACAAGCACCTTTTGACCTATAGATAGAGCTCGGGGTGGCCTCTGATCTCCCACCGATTGTTCTCGATCATCTCTAACTTGACCAATCCAATCACGCTGCAATAACACACCTTCCTCTTTAGACTTCAGCTCATCCAAGGTAGGCAAGTCTTGCTCAGCATCATCGACATTCGAATCGGAACTAACAGGGGGAACCACAGATCCCAGATACATAGACCGATTAAACATAATGTCAAATGGTGTAATACCAAGATCAGGTAAGATAACACTATTCATCCTCTTGGTAGCACTAGCCAATTTAGTACTCCATGAGCGAGACTTAGACAATCCATAACCTCGTAAGCACACCTTCAATTCTTGTACTCGTCGTTCAACCAAACCATTACACCACGGAGCTCGAGGAACTATCCATCGAACATGTATTTCCAAAGCTTGTAGACTGGACTGCGTCATCCGCGATGCAAAGCAAGTTCCTCGATCACATCGTAAAACACGCATACTACCAAAAGTACCACAAAT
>NW_003200493.1:0-1553 GCF_000006405.1 Perkinsus marinus ATCC 50983
ACCGTCCCTCCAGTGAATTGATTGAAGAAACGAAGTGAAATGACAATTACTTTTCATGAGATGGAGTATGAGTGTCTGGTGATGGCTGTGTGCGAATTCTCTTAAGAGACACCTGAATAGCTTATAGTAGTTTATGGATTTTCTCCTCGCCTTTCAATTCCATAGGCCGTCGACACATTTTTCACCTCACTAGCCTGAGCTTAGATTATGCTGCTCGGTGGGGTTTACATATAAAAAGTCTTTGTCACAGGACGATCCTTGCGTATAGTCCCTCCACCAATGATGATGATTTGGACGCTGAGGTTGCTGAGTTGTTGACTAAGTTTGATACGGATGGTAACGGTGTGATCGATTATGAGGAGTTCTTGGCCGCTATAGACGATGATGAAGGGAGTCGAGATAAGACCTGGATGTGGGCTCAGCGACATGAGATCTATACTGTGAGTTGTGTGCAGCAGCTTTCGCCGCTCGATGAGGGTACTTATAGTGCTGTTATAAAGGAATGGCCGTCTATGATGCATAAGGAGTGTCCCCTAGGGTTGTTGTGATCACCAATTTGAGTGCCCAGTGAAGAGTGGTTATGATACATTGGTCGATGGCCCTAAGGTGTCTATACCGGAATTCTCATTGGGATAGTTGTTGATGAAAAGCAGAGTATCACTCACTCAACAATGTGGTTTCGATGTATTTTTATTCTCGTAGCGCGTGATGAAGGCTCGCACAGAGCATTTATCTCTTAGTTGTCTTGCTGTAGTACCCCTCAGGCCCCTCTATTGGACAAGCACAGCCCGTATGTTGGTACCTTTGCCCATGCACCGGCAGTCTCCTCGACCTTCTCTATGGGTGACCTCTCACCACGACCACGAAAGAGCTCTAGTACCACTCAATCGGTGTGGATTGTTATTATCCGCTCGGGGAAGGTATTGTTCCAATCAGGTCCTTTCCCCTCCACTGAGGTACCCTCCTGCAGTAGTCACCTGTTGTGAGCGATGGCACTGTGTCGTCATGTGACAATTGATTGCGCCCTTTGACTTCAACATACTATTCCCATACGCGATTTCGCATTAGTTAGTGTGTTGCGTCAATTTGGATAGTTGGAATAGCAACGACGGAACGATGATAGCGAAGAAGATAGTCGAAGTAGCTCAATGGCTGGAAGCTTTGCTGCTAAATTGTGATTGTATAAGTGTACAACTATCGAGTCTGAGAGCAATCTCAGCTGAAGCAAATGGAGGAATACTAGCTCGTTCGAGCTATAGCTCAGTGTATATGTCGAACTCGGTTGAATAATTGTGTGCCCTGGCACTGTCCTCTGAGAATCCAGTAACGAATACTGATCATTCGGCTGGGCAACAAGGCCTCTATTGGGTATGGAACGAAACTTGCTGAAATATCAGCCTTATGTTCATCCCTCCTGGTGATGTGATCAAAGATTGCTACAGAGGGGTTCCACAAGTTCGAGAGAGTAATCGACAACGATGATCAAAGCAATATGGCAAAGACTGGCAGTTCAGATATTGCTTGACCACCGGGACGGAAATTCGATCGACTTG
>NW_003210358.1:0-992 GCF_000006405.1 Perkinsus marinus ATCC 50983
ATATGACCGAAGTCATATCCTATTATTCCATGCTAATGTATTCATGGCATAAGCCTGCTTGAAACACTCTAATTTCCTCAAAGTAAAAGTCTTGGAACACGGTCAACGCACAGTTAAGTACGTGAGCACGAATCCCAAGAAAAAGCCAAGGTCAAACCTGATACCGACCAATCCCGTAGGAAAGGTGGATCGGTCGCCCAAGGCAGAAATCCAACTACGAGCTTTTTAACCGCAACAACTTTAATATACGCTATTGGAGCTGGAATTACCGCGGCTGCTGGCACCAGACTTGCCCTCCAATTGATACTCGTAAAGAGATTTAAAATCTACTCATTCCAATTACAAGACAGAATTGCCCTGTATTGTTATTTCTTGTCACTACCTCCCTGTATCAGGATTGGGTAATTTGCGCGCCTGCTGCCTTCCTTAGATGTGGTAGCCGTTTCTCAGGCTCCCTCTCCGGAATCGAACCCTAATTCCCCGTTACCCGTCAACGCCACGGTAGGCCAATACCCTACCGTCCATAGCTGATAGGTCAGAAACTTGAATGGTCCATCGCCGGACAAGCCGTGCGATTCGCCGGGTTATTATGAATCACCAACAAGGACTAGGCGGAGCCTAGGTTGGTTCTGTATCTAATAAACGCAGCCCTTCCGAAGTCGGGCCTTGACGCATGTATTAGCTCTAGAATTACTACGGTTATCCAAATAGTAATCGATCACCAAATAAACTATAACTGTTTTAATGAGCCATTCGCAGTTTCGCCGTTTAAAGCTTATACTTAGACATGCATGGCTTAATCTTTGAGACAAGCATATGACTACTGGGCAGGATCAACCAGGTGATTGCATCAATGCAATGCTTGCGAGCTTCCGATTAAATCCAAGGATATAATCAAAAGTCGTAGCGTGCTCTGATGGTCACTAAATATCGCACGAAGCGATACCCTTGCGATCTCATATCCATCAAAGATGAATAGTCGAAAGCGAGGT
>NW_003207557.1:0-1989 GCF_000006405.1 Perkinsus marinus ATCC 50983
CCAGCTTACCAGTGATAGCGTCATGCTTGAGGGAGGCGGCGGTTCCTCTGCTCTGATGAGAGTATAAAGTTATAAAAATGCGGTATGAAAGTATATCCACTTTGTTCCTCCTAGCGAGGCCTTTCCTGTTGTGTTGTTATCGTAATCGGTCGAGGCTAGGCTGGGGCATGTTATTGCAGTATATAATTTCTGATGACTTTACGGATTCGTGGAGCGCAGAGCTCTCAAGGAGATTTCGGTGGCTCGAGAGCAGCTGGTTTAGGCTCATCTTCGCATTTTTCGATACAGTAGTAGCTGCAGGGGCTGTTGGTTCATGTTGCCTTATATGTGATCGGCATCCTGAATGGGTAGTAGCCGTTGCCTCTTAGTGTTGGAGGAGTTACGCCACCCGGAAGTGACCACCTAGGAGCTGGCCAAGCTTTGCCCCCTAATGGCATGGTCCTTAAACCTCCAACGCCTCATCAGGTAGGGTCTACCCTGGTAGTGGGTGAGGGATGCCTCATGCAGGTCCCATGGCCCTACGACCTACAGTGCATCCTTAGGCTACCACTGGACATAGCGGAACGGCTGCGGCCTGTATTGGAAGAGGTCAGTCTAGATGTGGTGTTGGACGGTGAGTGAGTTTATAGGGCTATTCGAAGCAGCTGGATGACGTTATTGATATCACTCCAGTGGATAGGCCTGTGGAAGGTGAAAGGAGTCGGGCATTTGCGGTAAAGGTAATCCGAGATGGCTGTGGACTTGGAGGCTTTGGAGGTACTATTGAGTCAGGCATTCGAGGAAACTCTGTCGGGAGTGTTGTTGGACATACCGACATTTGTGGAGTCGTTCAAGTCACCCAACAATCACGTATTCACTAAGACGGCGGATGTTAGCCAGATGCTCGTGGCCTTCCGTGGGACGTGGTCAGAGTATAAACAGCGGTTACAGGAGCAGGGAGTTGAGGTGGGTGCTTGGAGTGTTTGAAGTACTAACCAATCGCAATAGTTGGATCCGGAGTTCCCACTGACCTTGCGTGATGGTCTGACGCCTCCAACGGTTCGGATACGGCAACGAAAATGGAGACAGCCTCCTAACCCTGACCAAGCAGTGAGGTAGTGAGAGCATGCTATAGCTTGATAGCTGTGTAAGGCGAACGTATAGGAACGCGAGAGCTGAGGAGCAAATCATGAATGTCAATAAAGGAGGGCATTTGGAATGGACAGAGGAGGCCGACGTTGCAGCCTCGGAAATGCGGGAAAGGGAGGAGAATGAGCCTAGCAGCATCTGGCGGCCCACAGATGAGATCATCAATACGTTGAATGTATTTCTCTGTCTTTTGCCGCTGCTCAAGTTGGCCATCAGGCGACTGGACTTATGCCTTCTTTACCCCCTGGAATGTCTTCAGCCAGTCTGTCATCATTTGCGATGCAGGATGGTGCCGGCAGCTATTCTGCATTTGACGCGACGAGCAAGGGGTAGGAGGTGACGCTGCGGGCAGTTTTATTGCTGTTTTTAGAAGCCGTGCCACTAAGAAGAGTAAAAGACATCATCATAAGAAGAATAAGAAGCACAAGAAGGAAAGTAAGGAGGAGGATGAGGCCATTGCAGCGTTCAAGAATCGATAGTGTTTCTACGACATTTCTACTGTGTAGAGTTGTTACTATCGCGGTGTTTTGAAGGGATTGTTTGTCGAGGTGTAAATATGCGTGAGGCCAGCGATATCAGACAGTGTGTGGAGGAGCCGATTCAAGTAAGAGTTCTCAGTGGGATAGCTGTTGCGAGTTTCGGTGAAGGTTCGCCGTTCGAGTCTGAGGCTGAAGGAAGCTCAACGGATGCAGCTTATGGATGAAATGATCCAGGTGACTAGGGTGATGGGAAGTCCTAAGAAATTGTCATCAGGATCATTTGCGTCGAAATCCGAAGATTTTTAAGCCTGAGGGCGTCGCCAGGGATTGGGAATTTCGTGGGGCAGTGAGGAAGCTATTCGGCATCATCTACCACAAGACT
>NW_003216919.1:0-1023 GCF_000006405.1 Perkinsus marinus ATCC 50983
CGGCGAGATGGGATTTGAAGACAGAGGTAGAGCCGCTCAGACGTTCATACATTCCCAACATGCTGAGGACGCAACGTCGCAATATCGACCGAGAGAACTATCGAGTCGAAGCCGTATGACCGGAGATGACTCCTGTCTGTCAACATGATGGATATCGGACGGTCCGATATCCATCATGTTGATTCGGACCAGAGGGCCAGATGATTACACAAACTCCAGATAGGGCAATAATTGCATCCGGCTCGCATTTGATGCCACAGCTCTACGTAACTCCGATAACTGGGCAGGAACGTAATGTAAGTGGCCACAGCTCTACCATATGAAGTTACGAGTATGTCGCTACGCGTGACTGCGGTTACCCGACTGCGAAGAATGATAGGCCTGTAGATGCTTCCAATCGAGTGAGTATCCTAATAAAACTGCCACATACTAATTGCAATCATTTAGTTGCATATTTCATTCTATTCGTAAACAAAAAAGTTGGTGTCGTTGAGAAATAGGCCACGACTTATGCGATGCTGCGGATAACTCACTTACAGAAATATACAGAGAACTCTACCCGCCTAACAGTTCACCAAGAGTAACACAACTCTACTATCAAGTTTTCAGATAATCGAGAGAAGACTAGCAAGCTGAATACGACCGTTGAGCTCAGCTTCCAACGGTCAGAGTCTTCCGCGCACAGCGAGCAGGCTCATAAAATAATAGAGAAATAATAGTGAAATTATGATAATCATTGTAAGTGCGTTGAGAAAGTTCCCTTCCTCATATCCTCGCCATGATGAGCCCTCGCTCTCATAACAATGGCCTCGACAACTTCTGGTTCTGCCAAAGTCGACGTATCTCCCATATCGTTATAGATCCTGTTGGCCACCTGAATTGGATGCAACCCCGTACCAGCCAGAAGCTCCTACTCCCCCCTACCTTTCTTAAAATTCTCCGCATTATTTTACCCGACCTAGTCTTGGGTAATCCCGGAACACACAGGATGACATCCGGGGTAGCAATGGGTCCAATAGACTT
>NW_003211762.1:0-1252 GCF_000006405.1 Perkinsus marinus ATCC 50983
TGTCATTGGCAGATACTGATTGTTATGGAGTTCTTCTTGTTGTTGTTTCATGAGAGTATATTTAGGTGGTGTAATTATGATGATCGTCATGATGGTGGCAATGCATTGTTGAGCTCAATGGGGGAGGGGGTCGGGTTCGCGGTTCTATGGGCAGTTACTTCACCAAATGCGCTACTACTACGACACCTCTCAATCCCATCGGCCTAATGGGCACGATGAGGGAGATGATACCTCTGAGAATTACACGCGGATATTGTTTGCATACCTAAGTAGATGTGGCGTTGGTCGATCGGCATTAGAAGCTGACGTCGCTGAAGTCCCCGAAGGAGGTAGTAGTAGTAGTAGGGTGAATGGTAGCGTGCTATGATGACAGTGTAGATTGTCATCGGTTGAAATTAAAGTGTTATCCACTGGACGAGTACTGCGAAGGAGAGGGGTCGTCGGAATTGAAGGCATTCCAAGATGCGGCCAGAAAGGTGCTCGATGTCCTTGATAGGAAACAACTGTTGGAGGCCAGGTAGTGCAATGGTGGACAACTTGAGCGACCTTTCTTCCGTGGTGGAGATCTGGAGTTCGATCCCTGCATGTTGTATTTTTCAGGGGCCGGCGTCTTAACCTGATGTTGCGGAAGTATGGAGGTGATGATGCGGTGGTGACTAATGGGGGCAGCAATCTGAAAGATGTACCGCTTCCTCGGACAACTGATCTAGATCGTTATTATGGTAGTTGTTTGAAAAGTCTAAGGATGTGGGCAGCCCTTTTTACACTCTATTGGAGGACGCAGCGGAGGATGAGGCGAAACTGAATGGTGATGATCATAGTGCCTGAATGGAGACGTTGCCAATCGTGGTCTTGGCAGTTGCCAGCTCTCTGGTGTTACAGTCCTTGATGGCATCCCCTACTGCAGAGAGCCTCTATGAGGATGCGACTGCCTTCCTGAGGAAGTAAGCGACAGTATGGTTGGGGAAGTTTGACGCGGATGGGCGTGGGTTCGATCCCCAGCAATATCTCTCCTTATTTCCAGATTGGGTGGGTCCTTGCCTGCTTGGGTGATGATTGACAAGCCCCCTGTGTACCTGCTTGGAGCTGTCCATTGGTGCCTTCTAGCCGTCGTCACTGGCCAAGTAAGTGCATTACACTAATTTGTGGGGCAATGTATGGGTTACTGTGTAGCAGTATTTGACGGTGTTCAATCAGGTAGACGAGGTAGTGCCACAAACCCAGGAGGTTATCATGCCATGTTTATTGGCAC
>NW_003214345.1:0-1710 GCF_000006405.1 Perkinsus marinus ATCC 50983
TAGTAGTAGTAGTAGTAGTAGTAGTAGTAGTAGTAGTAGTAGTAGTAGTAGTAGTAGTAGTAGTAGTAGTAGTAGTAGTAGTAGTAGTAGTAGTAGTAGTAGTAGTAGTAGTAGTAGTAGTAGTAGTAGTAGTAGTAGTAGTAGTAGTAGTAGTAGTAGTAGTAGTAGTAGTAGTAGTAGTAGTAGTAGTAGTAGTAGTAGTAGTAGTAGTAGTAGTAGTAGTAGTAGTAGTAGTAGTAGTAGTAGCAGTAGTAGTAGTAGTAGTAGTAGTAGTAGAAGTAGTAGTAGTAGTAGTAGTAGTAGTAGTGTAGTAGTAGTAGTGGTAGTAGTAGTAGTGGTAGTAGTAGTAGTAGTAGTAGTAGTAGTAGTAGTAGTAGAAGTAGTAGTAGTAGTAGTAGTAGTAGTAGTAGTAGTAGCAGTAGTAGTAGTGGTAGTAGTAGTAGTAGTAGTAGTAGAAGTAGTAGTAGTAGTAGTAGTAGTAGTGGTAGTAGTAGTAGTGGTAGTAGTAGTAGTGGTAGTAGTAGTAGTAGTAGTAGTAGTAGTAGTAGTAGTAGGAGTAGTAGTAGTAGTAGTGGTAGTAGTAGTAGTGGTAGTAGTAGTAGTAGTAGTAGTAGTAGTAGTAGTAGTAGTAGTAGTAGTAGTAGTAGTAGTAGTAGTAGTAGTAGTAGTAGCATGTTAATAGATACACTTCATACGATGGTGATCAACATCATGATGATGATCATAATGAGCAGCTTGATTATAGTAGTATTGTATTACGATGGTCTTTGGATGTACCAATACGAGAGAATAAGAGTATATTACTAAGACGTCAGAAAGGATTATGTCCAGGATGTGGTAATAAATTACCAGATGCTTTATTAGCACAACCTCGGTAATAATAATAATAATAATACCATCATCATTAATGTTATTATTAGGTATTGTAACTATACTGGTATGTTATTTTGTCATGATTGTCATATTAATGATACACGTATTATACCGGGTAAAGCTATTAAAGAGAATGATTATCTTTATTACACTGTTGCTAAAGTATCTGCTGAATTTATTGATAGTCAATCATTATTACCATTATTAACAGTTGGTGCTGAGATATTCCCAACATCATCATCGAATATTGGTAGAATACATAAAATGAGGATATGTTTACATAAGATACGTGATATGCCTCTGTGTACTACTCATATGAGATCACAATTCAATATCGATACAACTACACTATTACCAGCACATATTATGAATAATATTAATACTTATTCATTAAGAGATATGATGGATATTAATATACCACCATCACCAGTTGATAATAATAATCATAAGTTGGCAAGTATGATGAGTAATATTATTAATAAATATGTAACACATATATGGTCGTGTAATAATTGTATTAACAATAATTCTGGTATATGTATTATATGTAATTCATTAATACCAATATTCCCATTTAATATACACCATTATTATAAATGTTCCTATTGTAATACAATATACCATAAACAATGTATTAATAGATCCAATAATATATGTCCTAAATGCTATAATAACATCTAATACCACCACAACCACCACCACCATCACCATTTACCAATATAACTCGATCATGTTCACGTTGGATGATGATAATAATAAGGGGATGATAATGGTAATATTGTTGATGATGATCATACTGCTGCAGCTGCTACTCATCTTATTTCCCCTTTTGTTTGT
>NW_003209871.1:0-1096 GCF_000006405.1 Perkinsus marinus ATCC 50983
TTCTAAACGATTCAACGCTCCCAGAATAGACGCTTCGGCACCATCGGAAGGAAGTACGAAAGGCCAATCCAGGGTATAGGACTGCAGATGAGCTGTATTGTTAATTCCCGAGATAAGAGTAGGAGCTCGACCTTGCTGGTAATCTCGCTACCATGGCTTCCACCGTGGAAGTTCCACGAAGCCTCGGATCTCGTACTGGTTGTGTAATACTCAGAACACAAGACAGTGAAGTACAGTGATATTATGAATTACAGTAATTTACTGTACTTCATAGAGCCTAGCTTCGTTCTCAGCTCCATCAATAGAGTCTCTTTTTTGCGAAAGTCGACAACAAAACCTGTAGAATAGCCGTCCAGTTATGACTAGATTTCTGTCAAAGTTCGGGATGCTCAACCACGAGAATGTATCGTCTCACTCAATATAACTTCTGAAGTTGTCATAATTATGTTTGGTCGCACAGTGGCGATTGCTTCTGAAACGGTTGGGTATTCTTACAGGGAATCGTAAAGTCGGTAAGAGAAGTAAATGAACTGCTGAAGGGAACGTATGTCTTTTTGTATGGTACTTATTCCTCAATCGATGCCGCAAGTGTAAAACCTCAGCTCAGTTTCAAACTGACAGTAAATGACGTGAGGTCTAATAGACCACATAGTATGTGAAGTGAAGGAATGTCACGTGTCGTCGTTCATTCAGCTCCCGTAAGTGATGGTTACGAAGTAATCAAGTTTAGTTACAAGACCAGAGTCATCGGTGCGGAAACAACCACACAAAGAAAAGTCGAGAGTGCCGTAACTTGTGTCGTCGGCGAGCGAAGTAGACCGTGACAGTACTGCACATATACGATTGCGAGAAACATCTAGGAGGCTTTTCGTAGCCTGTACTCCAGGCCAGTTGTGAGTTGCTCGTGGTATATGTATACTTTCCCTCCGCAGTTGCGACGCGGGCTCGTTTATCTTCTCCCCGCCCTCCCCCTCTCCCGGGTTGAATCACTCGGCTGAGACAGCTCGTTGGCCGACCTCCGGAGGTCGACCTCGAGCGAGCCTCAACCCTGTGATTTGGCGGCCCGACGTGCGGGTTTCTGGTTCGAGTTTAGTCT
>NW_003208404.1:0-936 GCF_000006405.1 Perkinsus marinus ATCC 50983
TACTACTACTACTACTACTACTACTACTACTACTACTACTACTACTACTACTACTACTACTACTACTACTACTACTACTACTACTACTACTTCCCGTTTTCCATCATCTTGCGTAACGATGAGATAACCGTGCTCGTCCATTCCCGAGTGCACTCCAGTAACCACTTTGCCATCCCCCACACTTAGCTTCACTTTCTCTCCTACCATAATCTGCCCAAAACTCACCCATCCAACCTCGACACTCTACCCCTCCCCCCGCTACTACTTGACGCCCTATCACTTGCATACTTATAGCCGGCGGGACGAAGCTTCCACTAGGAGGAACGTCCATCCACTGCTTCGCATTCACAATAAACTGCTCTACTATAGCATTCCGAAGAGCTACCACGTCGAGCTCAGGTTTCCACTCGATTCCTTCACAAGATTTCTAACAGCTACAAAAATGCCCAAAACTCGTCCTACTATAACTCACCAAACTTCCTGCAGGCCAACGAGCCCTCTTGAGACCTTCTAATACTTCATCATCAACTGCAACATTTATACCAACGCCGATCGCGACAGGAATTTTGCCTTTTTTGGGACCTAAAACATTCCGACTCATCAACTAGCTGATCCAAGTTGATTCAACTCATCATCAAGTTTGTACCAGCGACATTTTATAGGGGTTTTCTGGGTAGCATAGCCCTCACCAGAGTTGGAGGAAGAATATATGTTCGCTTACCTCAGCTAAGCTCAGGATTTTATATACGGATTATGGTAGGAGAAGTGTACAGAAACCAATAAAAAATTTCCCAGAATTTTCTCCTTGTCGCCACACACGTAGTTGAACATGTGCATATTTCCCTACAGGAATATCACATATTATCATCTACCACAGTTCGCCAACTCTATGTGCATGCGTGCAAACCAACTTCTTCATCTCTACGACTCGAGTAA
>NW_003199884.1:0-4435 GCF_000006405.1 Perkinsus marinus ATCC 50983
AAACCATCGGTATCCACATAGCATATCCTTCCTAGTCTTGCTAGGATATTCGCCTTCAATCCCAACTGTGACCTCGATACTTCACCCTTCAAATACAGTCGGAACTGACCCAATTCGCTATCTACTTCTTGACACCTTCGAACACATCGGGCTACTATTTCTTCAAACCCTTCATCATTTAACAATCCTTCATCATACCGACCATCAGGGGAGACATACCTCATTAATCCCGTTAACTCTTCTGCTTGATCATCATTCAATCCTTGCACAGAGGGTAAATCGATACCATCAACAGTCAGAGCCATCACTCCGATGAATGCATCTTCATCAACCCCCTTTTCTTCACCAATCGTCTCTCGATAGTCATAAATCACTTTCGAAGAATCCATAGCAGCCAACACATCATTCGCCTTGATACTTCTTCCAAAATCCAACCTGGCCCTAGTAATCGAATCCGCGAAATTTAACTCCGAAGGGATGTGCTTTACGACACAATCCAGCTCCTCACACATACTCCGTATTTCGACCAATCTCCTTCTCTCTGGAGCAGGTAACCTTTTGTCATTAGCCGCCCTCCTTAGCCTATAAATCGTAATTTCGCTATCGCACAGTAAAACCATCGGTCGGGCCTTATGATCAGGCGAAAGGTACAACAATGGTGCCTGATATGGCCTTAAGAAGGTTTGAACCGGCAAATGGCTCGACACCGAACGAATATACTTCAGACCTTGATGCACGCCGACTAACTCCTTCCTTGGTATAGACCATAAGGCTTGTGCCGCAGGAAAAATACCTCCTTTTGCCATAAGCCTTACTGATGCATACTCACCATAAGCTCGCACATCTATACCCCACGCATCTGTCGACGCGTCCGTCGAAACTATAAGCGAATTGTTAGCCAAATCCACAAACCTTTTGGTCCCGATACAGCACGACAATCGATGTGCTTCTTGAGCCCAATGTTTCAACCTTGTGGTCAAAGTCGCGTCAATCACGTTGGCCCAGTCCTTATAGACCTTGCTAATTGCATGCCATAAGAACCTTCCTTGCATGTCCAACTCTAACAATAACCCCATAGGGTCATAGAGTGAAGACAACACTGCCAACGCCTGTCGCTTGGTCACTCTATCCTTCGGCATAGTCCCCGTAAATACACAATGTAAATCATCTCTCTCTAAAGCCAACAGGTAACCCAACATATGACCACTCTTCGCTTCTCCGGTGCGGGAATCGAAATCATCGGATGCCACCAAATCCTTAGCTGGATCCGTATACAATCCATGCCCCTGGAATATATAGCTGACGAATTGCTTACATTGCTTCGCCTCTTCCATTGTATCTCCACCAAAGAACAGGTCATCTACGAATTTCTGGAATAACATCTTGCTGGGGATAGCAGGACCACCCATCACATAATCCAACCCACTCTTCGAATAATAAAGCATGGCCTTAGCTAATTTTTCCTTATCCAGCTCCTTCGCATCAACCAGCCCTTCACTATGTGGTGGTAAGCACTCA
Source organism: Perkinsus marinus ATCC 50983 (assembly GCF_000006405.1). Classification (NCBI taxonomy): domain Eukaryota; phylum Perkinsozoa; order Perkinsida; family Perkinsidae; genus Perkinsus; species Perkinsus marinus. Next base: position 1,519 of record NW_003199884.1, read on the forward strand.
ACTATACCTTCAATTTCTTTAATGACATCATATGTCGAAGCCTCCAACATATTGGGAGCCATAGTACTCCCAAACGATATGCGTTCCCACAATACCGTGTATTCCCCTATACAAGTATAAGAGGTATAGGGTAAATCAACCATAGATGTGACCATTTGGCAAAATGCCTTAGACACATCCGAACCAATCAAATGGCGAAAACTCCTTATATGCAGTAACACTCCCAACAAATCATTTTGAGCTTTCCCGCCTTTATAGCAATATTTATTAAGCTCCCGGAAATCCAATACGATCCGACACGGCGTCGTCACATGGTTATCGCGAAAGACCGTATGTGATGGAGTGAAATGCTTTGGTAGCATCACTACCGTCCCTTGCAATGCACTCCCTTCCGTCAATAACTCCCATATCGCCTGGCATTCCGTAGCCGTCGGAAGCTTCTCGTAATTATCCTCCTTATTATTTTTAACAATGCCGCAAAATCCTCTTGTAACATATTGGTTCAGCGCTTTCTCAAACGCTTCTCTTTGAACCTTATTCAATCGCTCCACAGAATGCGCTCCTCTCTTTGCAGCATATCTATAATTCATATCTGGTCGTTCCTCCCCCATCCATGGCGTAGATATCATCACTCTTCCTAACACAGCCTTATCGTCCCGTAACCACCTTCTTTCTAATACTTCCCAAGGGGGCTTATTATCGACCATATCTTCCGACTCCCTCTCTTCTTGTCGTTGCCCGCGTTGCTCTTTATCATTTGTGGGGGGGGTACCGTCAACATTGATCCGACCATCCTTAATCGAGTCATAATCCGAGGGTTGCTCTCCCTCGCCACCAGAAAATCCCTCAAGTGAATACACTTCTTTTGATTCTCTACTCACTCCATCTCTCAAATTCTCAATATACCATGGGGAGTCTGGCCGCAAGAAATCCTCTAACTCCACGAACTCATCCTTACTCGATCTATCTTCATTCTCCTTCAACAATCTATTAACCTTATAGACCTGGTATTGGATCGTTAGGTTCTTGTTAGAGAATGGGCTTGATGTAACCCTCTTATTCGGAAGATATAAAACCTTGTCATCAAAGTGAACTTTCCTTCGTCTATAAGACCCTCCGACTTTCGGATAATTCTTTAGTCCCGTCTGGACCTGTACACCTTCTGGAGTTAAACTAATGGATGTATTCAACTTCGCCAAGGTTGAACACCCTAATAAGACGGGTACCGACATTGTATCCTCCGTTACAATAAACCACTCCGTAACCGCTTTACTTGCCGTGGCTACCGTAAGTTGCACCTTTCCCAGAATCGTCATCGCCGCTCCATCTGCCACGCTGACTTTCGGTACTGATTGCGAATCCACCGTCGCATTCGGAACATATTCCCTCAGCGTTGATATAGTCACCAGCGAGGCTTCAGCTCCCGTATCGAATAGTGCCGATACCGGTTTGCCCTCCAAAATGACTTCTCCAATCACCATCGGAACATAATCCACATTAGTAGACGTCACTCTATAGTTTTCCACTTCTTTAATAGTTTCACCATCCAAATCACCCCTCTCTTCTATAGTTCCGACCATATGCACCTTTGCATTTGGAGTTACTCTGCCTCTCGCAGTCGGTGTACCAACTCCTTGCGAACCATCCTTTATATTGGTTCTGCATGTATAAGCCAAATGCCCTGGGAATTTGCATCTTTTGCAGATAACCTTTTCCATCTTCACCTTACACTTATCCAACGTGTGAGATGGGCTCCCACACCTAATGCATCGATTCTCCATATCTGCAGGCTCCGTAGCCAAACAACTACTCGCGGAATGTCCTTTTTTCAAGCATCGATAACATCTAATACCCGCTGTATCCCGGCCTATCGCTAGGATTGCCTTCTCCGAATAACAGCTCTCCCTATCGGATATACCATTCGACCCAATAGAGTTAACTGATTCTTCTCTGACCCTACTAGATGATCGGCTCCTATATCGTATTCGTTCCCTATCGGACCGTTCTCCATCTCCCAACATCTTAGATATCTGGTACATCCTCTGAGCCCGATTCATCACTCGCTTCTTCAAAGCTTTGAATGACACCTTAGGGTCCGAAACGTAGTCATCCAATTTCCCTCGTAACTCCTTATCATCTAAACCCATATACAATTTCCATTTCAGAGTGTACTCTAGGGTAGGAGACCCTAGGTAGTATAACTCCGAAGATAACCTCTCCAACCGCTTGATGAAGAAATATACAGAATCTTTCCCTTGTCGACAGTTCTCAAACGCCTTCAGCGACCTCTGTAATTTCTCATCCGTATCATAAAGTCTTCTGACTCTCTTATAAACCTTAGCCAGATGCTTCGCATATGAGTTATGGCAACGATAGGGTGTCTTTTGCCTATCCACGACTGTATCCCAGCAGTCGCTCTCGGTATGTTGTTTCAACCATAAATATTGCACAACCTCAGGATGCCCTTCTGTTTTCCGTTCCATCTCAGCCAACCACATGGTGCCAGACCTTCGATCCTCGTTACCTCGGAAACGATAATCCGGCTTTAATTTGAGAGCGGTTTGTTGAGCACTATCGAACTCCTTAATAGCGATGGGGTCCCTACATCTCGTCGCTCCACAACCGTCACAGCTTCTCCTTTGTCTATGCAACCTTCGCATCGGACGATAATGAGACCCTCTCGTCAACTTATACCTCATATCACTCTGTGAGCTCGAATTTGCCACGGACGAACTTTCACTGCTACTTTCGTACCGTTTCCGTGCCCTATCCCGCCGGCTAGAATCCGAGGAACTTGAACTTGAACTCGAGTCACTCGGCGATGGCGAACCCTTCTTACGAGATCGACGGGTAGTCCTAGTCCGTCTTCTCGACCTCCTAGGTCCCTCGATCGTCGCTCGGTATCACATACCTTCTG
>NW_003215768.1:0-1736 GCF_000006405.1 Perkinsus marinus ATCC 50983
GCTATGCGCAGGAGGCATAGGGATGACGGGACGAAGAGACAAAAAGCTTGGACCGACCGATGAGCAATGAACTTGCGCGCGCAGCACGCACGGTCGTAGTGTTCCTGCGTGAAACTACTTCGCCGTCGGAGAGTGCGGATAAACTAGGAATAAAGAAGAATACAACGCTGAATGGTACAGCAAGCGAAACCGGCCGATCTGCCTTGTACTGTACGAGTCGTATGAGCAACACTCATTATCATGATACAGAGATGTGAACAAAAGCCTTACTTGGCTTGTTGCTGTGACTACCGAAGTCTATGGGATTGAGGAGCAGCTGAAAACAGCTACAAACCAGAACAACATGTTTTTGAACTACATGCTGATTCGAAGCTATCCCCGAAACTATGAGAAGGTGGGTGGAGAACCCACAGTGGGTGGCCACCCACTTCGACCCACTGGAGTCATCTTAACCCAGGAGGTCAGATGGTAGAGTCAGCACAATATCGTGCTGCACCATTGGTCAGCCAAACTTCTGATGCAATCAATGATACGCTCCGCTAGGCTTCGCTACGCTAATCCTAACATCACGTCCTTTGATGAGCCACATTTCCTCTTTCAACACTGAGACTTCGAATGTGACAATGCAAGTTTCTACTGCTGCCAATTCGTGCGTACGTGGCACACGTACACACATGTAACACGCATTGCGCGCGTATGATGGTTTTGCAGCTTGTTCGCGCGCGTATGCACGAATCTCGCTCGCCCATTATTCGTTGCATGGAACGGCTCGCAGCCCTCAGGCTGAAATGGATAAGATAAGAAGCCTTATTACCTATTATGGCTATCCCAGGTGTTGTTGAGTCAACCAGTGCGGGTGTTACTACTAACATGGTGGAGAACCCGCTGGCTGAGCTCCTTGAAGTCCTCGGTATTGCTGAACCCTCACTACTACTATGGTTATCTGCCGCTGAGTTAGAGACTGCCATGGAAGGCCAACCTCTTAGTAAGAAGGTCTATCTACGACGTACCTTCTTCACCTATATAGACGCCGAAGGCCCTAACTCTCAAGCTGCAAGCCTCTCTCGAAGGCCAGCAAACACAGTACATCCACAGCAGGTTACATCTTCTGCTGCCACTGTGCAGGTCTACCCTCAAGGAGTGCCCCAGGCCCCTCTCATGCAAGGTCAACAACACCCTTCTATCAACGACATCACCAACGTGGCGTATTGGTGTGATCTATCCCACAACTATGATAAAGAGAAGGCGCTTGATACAACGAAGGCCATCAATGCTGTTTCCCATATCAAGTGCCCCGACAACAAACAGTACAAGGGAAACTCTGATAACAGGAGTATCAACTACTTCCTGAGTCTTATCCGCTGTGAAGCAAAACAAACAGCGCTGGGCCCTCGATTATCGTACATCTACCTATCCAATTGTCTTAGCCAGTCGGTCAAGAGGAACTTACAGATCCACTTGGAAACTACTATGGACCCCACTCTCTACTTGAACGACTATGTTCTGACACTATCACAAGCACTTGGCTACCTTCAACATAAGTACTCTCTGTCGAATTCACATGCGGAAGTCATGAGATACTTCTCTGACGTCAAGATGGACAATGGTGACATCAACATTTACGATTACCTCGACCGTATGGAATCTGCTGTTGCCATGTGTGCGAGTGTTGGCCTCCATCTACAACCCAGTCAAGTCAACCTACACTATCGTGAAGGCCTCCATCCCACTCTGAG
>NW_003217015.1:0-5312 GCF_000006405.1 Perkinsus marinus ATCC 50983
ATTTTCGGCACGGAGAGCCCAGTGGAGAAGACGAGTGAGCCGGGGTTCGTCTCAACTCCTCAATGGACAACTCCGGTGAGCTCGGAGGAGCCGATCATGGATCGAGAGTAAGGGGTTACAACGCACTATGGGCTCCGTTTCATCGTTACAAGTGCCTGTCGCTGAGTCATTAGTTCTTTATAGGCCCGTGCCGAACGTCCAGGATCAAGAGGAAGCTCGCAACGACACCAATAGCTTGCACCAAGATCTCAGAACGATCATTGCACTATTGGTTGTCGTGGTGACCATCCTTTTTCTGCTGGTCATCACCGTGGCATGGAGATCCATGACTCAGCACTGGCAGTATGGCAATCTCAAAGGAATGGGGAAAGGGTGCCAGACACAGGATGATGAAGGGTGAGGTCTCTCACTGGCTTATCGATTCATTGGGAATTTCTTTCAGGAGATCTGATGACGCTGGACAGCTGTCCGAGGCCACAGTATGAGCCGCCTCGGAATGTCATGGAGCGCAATCTACTCTGGACAATCTTGACATATCAATGATATGATATTATGACGTGGATGTTAACTGATGGGAGTTGGGTTCTAGTGATGCACGTCGCTGATTCAGCGATCACAGAGTATAGGTGTCGGACAGTCCGGCTCGGTCTTGGACACGAACAGGCAATAAACACATATGCAATAAACTGTTCTTGAACAACGAGTCCAACGGCCGAACTCGAACGGAAATATAGGGGCTGTTCAAAGGAGAACACCGAACAGGCCCCTGGGACTTCAGCTCCTCGAAAAAGGGTTTTGAAATGTCCTCTTGGAATTGCGCCCAATTGGCGCGGTCATGGAACATGTACGAGAATCAGCACGAAATACGTTCAATCATCAGGACCTACGCTCTGCAAAGCCCATCTTCAGCGAGCTCCATGCATCGTTTATCCCGACATGCTGGCATCATCTCAGCAACAGACGCTTGGTGCAGTATCGAGAGCCGACTCCTTTCCCCCAGAACAGAAATCTAATAGACGCTGGGGATAGGAGAGGTATTGGCCAAGCGTTGAACCCGAAGCCCGAAAGCCGAGGTCTGGGTGTTGACATTATTAACCAGAGGAGGAACTGGCAAACTAATACAAATAAACTACCCAACCATTAGTCGCAGAGTCGAGTGCCTCACATCTATGTAGTCTCCACAACTTCAAGGGTAATAAGGAAAATTTTTCCTGGAAAAATCGTACCGCTGGATTGCCTCCACAACCCTACAGTTATTCAGAGACGCTGGATCAGCGCTCGCGGTCAGTCTACACTTCGCTGGACACTGCGATTTCGCCTTCACTACATACGGTGGTACAATCTCCAGCTAGGGAATTTCCCCGGCAAAGAATCATAGAATCATACCGTCCTTCTCATGGAAAAAACTGACATCCAGACACCAGAAAGGATGGTATTGAGTCATTGACTCACTAATAGTGACTCACTATAGTGTTGACAACCCTATTGACTGGTGCCGGGCCGGCATTGCCTTCGGCATTCCCGACGCGCGCACGTGCTATACGAGCACGCATGCGCTCCATGTTCCTAGTAGAAAGCGAGAACTCCATCTGGGGGAGTTTCGAAAGCGACCGCCAAGGTTGAGATCGAAAGGCGCAGGTTCGATCCCCAGGCCCAGCATTATGAGTGCAGATTCAACTGTTTAATTGTGCCACAATGTCCTATGGCTAGTAACTTTCAAGATGCGTTATTTCCTTCAAGATAGACTATTCGCGTTCAGCTGTCTACGAACCGTCTCATTTTACAATGACCGAATCAAACAACAGTAATCTAGCTCCTGACTCGAACATATCAGTTCCAGTTGTGGAAGATGGTAGTGGCAAGCCCACTGTGCAGAGCACGACGGAGGTCTCGTCGCCAGTGAAACCTGATGCCAAATCTGATGCAAAATCTGGGAGTACGGCGACTGGCGCTGTCGAAGCCGCTTCCACGGAGGTGAAAGACGAGGTGTCGAATGAAGGAGATCATAGGCGTGAGCAGCGTCCACGAGTGAGTCTGGTCATTCCTGACGCGACTGGTGGCTCTGATGTGTCGACTCACAAGACGTTGAAGCATCCCAACCGTCTCATGCCCAAAGGTAGTGGCGTTTATTATATCGTTCATCATCTGATAGTTTTCCCTCAGGTCTCTCTACGCTAGGCGATGAGATGCCTCAATACACCAGGAGCGTAACCACAGCTAGTGGCTCACAGAGTAGGTGGAATGCTACTAAGAGGGGATGGAATGCTAGGAAGGTAGTCCATGTTGGAGATTGGCGTCCGTGTGGTCACTTTGGTGTTCTTAGGATCGCTCCAAAATTCTCGGCCGAGCAATGACTCATCAGGTCGGCTCTAACTACGACAGAGAGCTCCATTGGCTTAAGCCGTAATGATGCCTGCCTGTCGGTTGCTCGATCGGAGTGGTGGTGCAGGTATTATCCTTCTGGAAAGGGCGAAAACGACATTGAGGAGGAGGAGAGTTGGATCCCTGATTGGGTTATGTATTTCCCATCTATGTTCTCAAGGTACATTCACTTGAAAGTTCCTCCTCTTCAGTCGATGCCCGCTTGCTTATTAGTTTCTTGCACGTCATAGTGAACGAGTTCCCATGGTTGATGCACGAGGCAGGCATTCTGCTGAAGTTTTTCGGCACTGGCTTCCAGGCGTAGTCGCTCCGCTTCGCTCAATACATGTTTTGCCACGTTTGAGTTCAGGTATATCATGTTCATGCGTCTCATCGTCTTTGCCATCCTCATCATGCCAGCTGTGGTGAAGGTTGGTAGCTGGTGGACACTTAGTCCTAATGTAATTTCAACTGTGAATCTTTCGTAGTGCGTAGGAGCTACTACCATCTCAGGTGCTCCGTGGAATACGGTATGGGCCAAATGGTCGTAACCAGTTGGATATCTATCTCCCAGCTGATTACTACTTGGACCCTCCAGAGAAGCGTCGTCAGAAAAAGCTCCCCATTGTTATCAATGTGATGGGCGGTGCTTGGGTGATCGGGTAAGTATCCTTTTCCCTGCTAAAGTCTCATTCTATGGTGATAGGTTCCGCGCATGGTCGGCGTGTATGGGCCGACGTCTTGCCTTTGAGAGAGGCGCCCTCTTTGTGGCCCCCGACTATCGGAATTTCCCACAGGGCAAGATAGATGACATGGTCGAAGATGTCAACAACTGCATAAAGTAGTATCAGCATAGTTCATTTGGATGGCTTATCCCTTGCTCTCAGTTGGGTGTTCGAAAATGCCGATCGTTATGGTGGTGACATTTCCAATGTGATTCTCACAGGCCAGAGTGCTGGAGCTCACATTGTGGCGATGGTGAGCGATCTGTCAGTACTAAGGCGTGTCGATTGATGCCGTTGTTTCCAGTTGCTTATCAACAAGGCGATCAAGGAGGAGAAAGTAAGGAAGCGCTGTCGAGGAGGAGGGGGTATCACTTTATCAGGCTGCTATCAAGAACGTGGAACTGAACCAGATGTGGTCACTGAGCAATATTCGGGCGTTCGTAGGGATATCTGGACCCTACGACATGGTGTCTATCGTTCCACATCTCAACAGTCGAGGACTGTAATGAGCTGGATCTTCTTTGTGGAGTTTAGGTTCTACTGTTGCTGCTCAGATACTCGAACGTTGTGATGGCTATGATGGGCAATGATTTGTTCCGAGTCTCCCCGACTAGAATTCTCTCCGAGTCCACTGGCAGGAGCAAAGCGGCTATGCACAGGCTTCCTGAAATATACCTGTTCCACGGTAGTAACGGTAGTTGTGATAGTTCACCATGGTAAGTGGATGGATGTTGAATTGGTGTTGGTGTAGGTGATTCTGACGTTACTGTGCCTATTGAGTCCTCCGTCCAATTCAAGAAGGCTCTGCAGTATTGCGGTGTCCAGTAACACAAGCAGTTGGTAGATAAATGTCGCACTGGCTCTCCTCCGTGTCAGGCACGTAACCTTCAAAGTCTTACCAGGCTGTGGTCATTCTGATCCTATTGTCGAGTGTCCTATCCGAGGAGGCAAAGACCCTCTTATTGAACAGGTAATACTTATAGGTTTCTTGAGATTATGAAAAACGTCATCTCAGTTGGTGCCAATTGTCTTCGCGAAGTCGCCTTTGTTACTAGAGAGTCGTGTGGGACAAGCACTCCCGATGATGAACACGACCATTTTGGCTATCGCGAGTGCTATCATGCCCTTTTAACTCCCACCATTTGTTATCTTCTCATTGGACCTATACAGTATAGGCTATACTTGCCTTTAGTATTGTGTCCGATAATAGGGTTTCCTCGGCGAAGTGTAATATCGTCTCTGGTATGGCTTGTGTTGAGGAGGAAGTTAGTTCACTTGGCGTTTCGGAGTGGTGTAGATGCTCATGATCCAACAGCAAGGAGTCGTGCTCGACAATGATAACATGTCGTCACTGATTCCAACGTGTCTCTATGATGGGAATAAGTTGAAGGCCGGCCGTACAGGAAGAGGGATCGAACACAGCCCGGTGGGGACTTGCCTTTTCCTTCTTATTGCTACGGTTGTGGCCGACTTCAGTATCGCTATGACGACTGATAATATCAGAATCATTCGTGAGACTATCATGTGGCCTCGTTGAAACAGTCTTGGTCATTGTGCTCGTGAACAGTTGAGTTGGGGGAAGTTGAATATTCCTAATGTGAGAGCCTAGGCTTGTCATTGTCATGGTTAACTGAAGTTTATCATTATCTGTATCATAGTAGCTACACATAAGTCATTCTGGTGCAGTACTATTCACCAGTAGTAAGAGTCCCGGGGTCCGCTTGAGAGCCTTTTTTTGGAGGTACACAACATGGTAGATTCTCTTCATATTCACTACGCACTCTAGGAAGATTTACAGAACATTGCCGTTGTTCACGTGCGAATATTTCCCCCAGTTTGCTTCTACAACGTCAGAGGAGAGGACGGCCTTTGCAGTGGGTCCACTGTTGTATCGAGGCCGATGAAGTAACGCCGGAAGGCAGATAACGTACCAAGTGTCGCCTTCGATGAGACCTCACGTCGATTTCTGATGCCACCCTTTAGTCTGTCTTCTCTATAGGGGAGGTACCTGCCACACGGATATTGCTCATTGTGAGATTCGCGCTAGCCAAAGTTTCACTAGGAGGTGTGTTGATCATCGGCCAGGTGCACAGGTCCACAGGAGTGTGGATGCAAAGGATAATCTTAGTTTGGTTGTTACAGGCCATGTTCTTCTACACTGCAACGGTTTCACTGTTAGGCGAGCGAGTATATATACGAATCTTTACAGTGAGAAATGGCGAGGAC
>NW_003217015.1:5412-23632 GCF_000006405.1 Perkinsus marinus ATCC 50983
TTTTTGGAAATTCTCATAATTTTAGCGGCACATGTTGTTGAGCATGTGCATATTCCCCCTCGCTGGTGGTAGCCGTAGTGGCGTGAAACTCTGTGATGGCTGTTCAGGTGTTGACCCCAACTACCTACTCGAGAGGAGTTTCTCACAGTTCCAGAAGGACAAGGGCTGCATAGCGGCCAAGGAGAAGGTAGTTCATCTGGGGATAATTTCGTGGCGCGTGACGGTGGTTTGCCCTGATCAGCATTCGGAATTGAGCCATAAGTTGGAGGATGCCACTGAGGAGCTGAATAAGGTCACTGCTGATGCCTCAAAGAAGATGAACTTTGATGTTAAAATGGTAGCAGTGCTCCGTCCTACTGTGGGAGATTCAGGCCTGCCCTTAGGCATTGACAGACGCCTTCCAAGCTGATCAAGAGCTGGCCAATGCTATCGAGGAGCGCAGGAAGATATTAACTTTGCCCAAGTACGCCATTCCCTTCATGAACCCTGGCAGGCTCATCAGTCTGTCGAAGAATGGTAAGTGTGGTATTGGCGTGAAGTGACGGAGGAGTGGTAGGAGCAGGTGATTGGGCTATGGTTATCAAGTGTGACAAGTTGGCTGAGGATAAAGGGGCGGCTGATCTCGATAACAGCTACGTTGTTGATTGCATTGATGGTAGTAGTAGTAGTCAGGTCGCTCAATGTGACGGTCTTCAACCATGTCATTTCAGAGGAGGGCATTGTTCGAAGTGTTCCTCTGAGGGCCCTTCATAAGATCAGTAGGATCAGAGGGCAGCTGCCACAGGCGGCTCAGGAGGCCCACAACCGTACGGAAGCTGTGAAGACCCAATGCAAGAATATGCTGAAGGCCATTGTAACAGGAGTGGACACAAATAGGATTGATCATATTATGCTTTGCTCAGCTAAACCATGACAACTTCAAGGCTCACGGACTGCCCGAGCTTGACCCGGTTAATGAGATGAAGATCGATGGTGAGGAGTTCAGTGAGGTCTCGAAGAAGATGAAGAATGCAGAAAACGCAAAGTTGTCGAACCGCCTTATGACGGTGCCCCAAGCAGAGCGATCTCAGTAAGTGCCGGCTCGGGCTGGCTTTGCAGCGTGGTACCTTTTTAAAAATTATCAGCAATTTCATCGAAATTTTTCGGGTCACTGCTTGAAAACAGTCGGGAAAAAATTGATAAAGGGGTATGTCTTCTAAAAAAATCGAGAAAATTATCAAAAATTTCAGAAAAAACATCAAATGTATTCGGAAAGTTTTGTATGTATAGGCTTATGGACCTCTTCACGAAACGAGTCCATCTTCATGAGGAGCAGACTAAGTGCGCGGACATCTTGAAAAATCAAAACACTGTGGTAAGTCCAGGAGACGGCGACCTTGACAGGTATTCATGGTTCTTCTCTTAGATCCTCCGTGATGAGCTAAGATCGATGAAGCGTGTCTTGCGTCGGCTGGGCTTCGTGGATAGGAATAATGTCGTCCTCGAGAAGGTGGAGGCGGCCTGCTGCTGTTGGGACGCCTGGTTAGTGTTGTTGGTTGTAGGGAAAGTTGGCGTGTGAGATCTCCTCGTGCGACGAGATCCTCCTCACTGAATTGGTCTTCAACAACGTCTTTGAAGGGATGTCGGTAGGTCTCCTCATTATCATTATTTAGTGACACTTCTGGTTCTGCCAGGCCGAGCATATCGCCGCTCTCTGTTCGTGTTTGATCCTGGACGAGAAGTCGGAAGATGCCACGTAGGGGCTGCTGGGCGATTTCGATACCGCACTTTCGTCACATCATCAGGACGCCCGAGAACGCTGATTTGGCGAAGGCTTTGGACAAAATGAAGGTCATTGCTCAGGACGTGGCCACGGTCATGGCGGTACTTACCAGGAGTCGTCGGTGAGGCAATATCCCGTCCTTGTAGGAATGCAAAGTGGCTGGGGTCGACACCAGCACCTACGTGGAGGACCACATACGACCGCAGCTGGTCCCAGCAGTCGTGGCTTGGATGGAGGGGAAGCCTTTCAAGGACATCATGCAGACCGTTGAGATGTACGAAGGCAGCGTCGTCCGAGTCATGAGGCGCCTTGAGGAGCTACTGAGGGAACTAGGTAAGTGGTCGTAGGTTGTGAGGTTTGTAATAATGGAGTTGTCCTGATAGGAATGGCGGCTAAGTTGATCGGCCACAAGGAGTTGGAGGAGAAGATGGTCGAAGGCCGGACTAAGCTGCGGAGAGGCATTGTATTCAGCGCTAGTCTGTAGGATGGGAGAGGCGACATGTAGGGCGCGCTGATGTGTTGCGAGCAGGTACTTGTAGAAATACTGATACCATCTCGCGGCCTCATCGTGGCCTGGTTTCGAGGACCCCCGCGCTAAACGTTCATTACCTTTCCTGATCTACCTCTATAACCTTTCGTGTGTGTTGTGTTGGTCAGTCTCGGCTTTCGAGTGGGGTTCGCATTGTAATCTTATGGCACCACATAGAGGACAGAGCTATGGTTATATGACCCTGTAAAGAGCACCGTCGGGCCGTCCCTTTTTTCATCAGGAATTGTATGCGCCTATTCATGCTCACAACTCCCATCGCAGACACGGTCCCTCGGAGCTTGATGGGAGACTATTTTGCCCTGCAGATTTTTTTCCATGTCCTCGACGCCTCCCTGTCCTACGCCGACTCCTACGTGCTGAAGTACGCTGGCTTGTCTACCTCCATCTAAGGAACGTTGCTACTGTGATCATCGCTGTTTGTAATTTGTCACCATGGTTCCTTTGGTGCCTCTTTAAGGCTGTGGCTAATGCTGCTCTTGTGTCTTTTCTGGCGACTTGCACTGGTCCAGTATTCCTCGTCGCCGTTGGAGGCGTCATAGTATTCAGCATACCTCCTGCCAAATACGGCTCGATGTGTTGTCAGAGAGATGGTCTTACCACTGACGGGCTGGGCATAGCCCTTTGCTGGAGGATCGTGCCCCTCCTGGTCTTTGCTGGCTTGCTGTTGAGTTCGATGGTCCTCATCAGAGCACCGGAGCAGAAGGGATGTTGGCTTGGCCCGATACTACCAACTTGAGAGCCGTTGTGTGCTACTTGCATTACCATTCCTCTCCTTAATCGCATCGGATGTTTCCTATGGCGCATGCCGCCGTAGCTCAAGTCATCGTCCTTATCATCGATGGGTCCTGGTGGGGTATATCTGATCATCGCCCTGCGATCTTCGCAGCGAGTGGTATGTACTCGGCGGTGTCTGCTCTCCTAGTTCAGTCTAGTTGCACATTGAGTGGTATCTCAGAAGCCATCTGACTCGGTATATTCCCCTAAGTGGACAACAACATCATAACTAGTGGGTATTGATGATGAACAGTCGATTGTGGTTGGTGATGACCTGATGGGAATCCCCGAGATGTCAGTGGTCCCTCCGAGAGGTCCAGTAGAATACATTTGTGGCCGGTCGTGACGGAGTATTGGGGTCGGTCGTATTAGTTCTGCGTTGTTTATATTTCTATCAGAGTAGAATCGACAGTGTTTCCATACCCTCTCTCTTGAGTCGAATTGTCCCCTTCTCCCGTATCATCTGCTCACGTCCAACGAGTTTCTTTCTTCCCTTGAGGTCGTCACTATAAAGGACTCCGTCGAGCATGCAACAGGGCGCGCAGGCCTACGACACTGTAGAGGAGGTCCTCGAGGAGCTCGACGATGACGGCGTCGTCTGTGACGTTTGCCTTATACAAGACCAAGACGATGAGGTGAGCCGTCATTGATCACCCTAACCGTGCTCAGTATTGCATCCCAGGACGGCAACCCGAACCTCATCCTTATCTGTGACGCCTGTGAAGCCGCGGTCCACCAGGATTGCTATGCGTAAGCTCCTCTTTCCCACTGTTGGGCCGGCGAGGTGCTGCCTTCCTATCAGTATAGCACGTGTGCCCAAAGGGGCATGGTATTGCGACTTCTGCACATACGCTCGAGAGAACAGCATCAGTAGGGCGACGTATGCCACGCTCTGTGAAGTTCAGTATCAGGCGAGGACGAGGCGAGGAGGGAACGGCAATGTTTGTTGTGTCCGCGGCGAACGGGGGCTCTCCTCAGGATCAAAGGTGGCACGTGAGTTCATGCTTTGTCGCATCACCCGCTATTGATCTTCGGCTGTAGGTTTGGAGGGTATTGGATCCACGCCGCCTGCGCTTGGTGGATACCCGAGTGCAGCATTCAGGAGGGGAGATACGGGTGAGGTCAAGCCCCTGCCACGACGAGGATGATGATAATGCCAATTGACAGGTACATATCTTTGGACGCGGCCTCTATGCGGAATCTACAAGAAAGGTAAGCTGCTTATCCTCCCTATACCGAACTCCATTATCTCGATTGGGATAGTTGTTGGAACTCACCAGGACCAACACAAGGCTCTGTCGCCCCCCGTCAGTAACTTCCAATTGGGACTACTTCATTTCCCTTGGGCGTGTGCTACAACTTCGCCTGGAACTCGTCAATGTTAAGGCATTGACTATTGAGGCTGATCAGTGGTGTTGTTATCAGATTTGAAGCGGTCTGTGATGTCTGTCATCTCCCTCATGTTGGAGCTGTACTTCAGTGCTCCGCAAAAGGCTGTTACCGAGGCTTCCACGTCCCCTGCGCACGTGCTATGAACTATGCTCTCGATCTAGTAGGTAGGCATATCTTTTCTGGGGAATCTTGAGGTTGAGCGGGGAGGATACGGGATAAGTCCCTTTGTAGCCGAAGCTGATCACATACACGACGACGAGGAGGGTGATGTCATCCTCCCTTTGAAGGCGTACTGCGATAAGCACCGTCACGAGGCCTATCCTGACGAGCCTCGCTTCAAGCGATGGGTGAGGACTCATCCCGGCCCGGTTGGTCCGCATCATATCATCTTCAGAAGTCCGATCAGCGACAACGCGTCTGCTACGTACAGAATTTGATCAATCGGAATCGTACAATACTCATTGATATGAAACAGAACCTCAAGGACCGCAGTAGATGGGCACTACTGATAAACCAAATGCTCCTCCAAGTGAGGAGTCACCACTCCCTTTGGCCCCTCATCGCTGCTTTTTAGGAATTCGATGGTAACGCGAACGAGATTGAACGGGTGTTGTCATGGCCAACGAATAAGCACAAGTCGCGGCATCATCACCATTATCATCATGATGATGATCATCATCATCAGATGGAGGATGCTCGTGAAGATGTAGAGGAGGAGGAGGGGGAGCGGACCACCTCCCAGGAGTGATGGAAAAATTCTCCATCCTTTACCTCGTCAGAACTACTTTCTATTCGTACCAATCAATTCACTTTCCATCTTCTCACCTCTTTCCGCGTTTGTCAATTACCATCGACTGACTCTGGCGCTCAGCACCGTATAGTTGCTGATGAGCACCAACGTGAACAAGCCGACGAGATCATCCATAGCGAGATCGTAGGGCCTATCTAGGCATCGACTGAACGTAGCGCTGCTTCAGGAGGAAGCATTCTACAGCTAATGAGGAGGGAGATGATCGAAGGACTCCTCGAACCCCAATGCAGCTGATAGCAGAGGACGATAGCTCCTGGGATGAGGGCACAATAGGAGAAGCACGCCAACGTGGGGGTTCGAGTGGTCGCCAGTGGTGGAGTGGATTCATGTTAGCTCCAGTGAAGGAACGATCCTCTGCCTCGGCCCGTGCTGGAAGAGCCGGTATCGACCCAACGGTGAAGTGAAGCCTCTTCCATCTCGGTATTAAACAACTTGATAGGTCCTGGCTTTCGCTGAGTGGTTGTCTGATCTCCGCTCGTTGAGTCAAGAGGACGAAAGGGCGACTGGTGCAGCAATGAGACAGTGTGGGAGGGAGGCGAAGATGTAAGGGTTAATGGTCTTCCTCTACGAGCACACGCTTGTGCAGCCAACGTAACGCGGTCGACCTGCTCCGGCGGGACCTGAATACACTCAGTAGCACATGGCAGCAACAGTTCGAGGCGGCATTCAAGGCACTGGAGGTGGCCAGTAAGGATATTACAACGCTGAAGAAGTCGCGGAACAAATTCGAGGATGTGAGAATGGATGTTGAAGGTCTGCTGGGGAGCTCGTCGTGCCTCAGAGCGTGAGGCAGGAGATGGCCTCTCTAGTGGGAATATTATCAGGCATGAACAGGGAGATCAAAATGCTGCGAGAAGAGCGTCACGAACATGCTGCTAGCGTGAGTAAACAAGTGGACCAGCTGAGGACAGTAAGACCAGTACGGGTTTCCTTTCCCTGGGGAAATGTGTATGTCAGGAACTCGCAGACCTCCGTCAAGATCTAGATGAACACTGCAAGGAGTGCAAGGGGAGGGAGGGAAGGCAGTCGCAGCAAGTGGTAGGTCCTAGCCTTGCAGGGATGGTTGGTTATCTTGTTGGCTGCTTTCACAGGGCGGAGATGGCAGCAGCGATAATGCCCCGACCAGACAGAGAGCGGAATCGCCATTCAAGAAGGCGCTGCCCATGCAGCGTTCCGAAGGTGGGGGGTCCGGAAGGTTTCAGCCAGCCAGCGATTGATCATCGACAGGTTTCCCGTCCCCATTGGACTCCAACACGCCGAGAACGAGCCGAATCAACCCCAACACTCCCAGAGCTACGAGGACCAGCTCTGCCCCATGGGGTTTAGCAGCCCCGCTCGGTAGAGCTAGGTAGACCCCGCAAAAAGAACACTAAGTTGCCTCAGCAGATACAACGGGATCGTATACCGCTCGGATGGGCAGTAGCTGGGTTCCTAGCTACACCATTGCAGCGCCAGCGAACAACAGCATCGACCTCACTTCTTTTGACGGGAACGAAAGGGTAACCCGATTGCTTACTGCGTCATGTCACGGCTCTTTGCCAGGCTAAGCTGGTCTCAATGAACCACCGCCCGGCAGATGTCGTTTATCCGTCATCACGTTATACTTCTGCTCATACGGCTGCTCCTTACACGCAGTCGGGATCACCTTATGTCAGGGTCAATGTGGCTGTCAATCGAGCCTCTTCACAGGCTTGAGAAACATGATTGATAGCGTCCATGCTGCATGAGTGTACAACTGCTGCTAACGCAAGTTCGTGTTCTAGTACGGGGCTTTGTCATAGCGTGTTGTCGGCAAGAGAAACTCGAAAGGCAAGCCCTCACGCTCCAAAGACATGAATAATGTCGCTTATTAAAGCAACCACTTATTCAACTGAAAGCGCAGCACAACGATAGCCACGCTGCAAGTACTCGTTAATCGTGCCCTTTCAACCATTTATTGACGAGGGAGCCAGTCTGAGTGCTTGTCGAGCAGTGATCAATACTCCCATGCATATCTTGTCGCTCCGTGTGAAGTTATCATCAACTCTTGCTGAGCAACACGAGCCAGCTGTACTCGGAGACATACTGAGAGTCACTATGAGGACTCAGCGACTCACACTGGTTCGACACCGCCGTCAACATTTAGGCGTCGGTCGCTTCGCATGAATCTTGTCGAGTCAACTGACGGCTTCTCTACCGTCCTGTATGATGACTTAGCTCATCACTATCCCAGAACGCGCTTTAGTAGGATCATTGAATTCTTGATGGAGTTCTGTGCATCACTCGTGCCTTCGTGTCGGTAAATAGTTCACTGAACTACTCAACACAAACCACCACCACCACTATTGTTACAACAATACATGAGCGACGTGCGGTAACTCCTTACTCGACTCCTGATATTGGGGGCTCCAAGTGGCTGAGGACTAAAGGGATCCACACATAGCCGAAAAATTGGTTCGGGCACCGGTCAGTGTTCCTGGCAAACTCCTCGAACATAGCTTGGAAATCAATATTAGCTTGTTGCTCGCGCTGCGCCTCGATGGTCTCGGGCCTGAAAATTTCGGCTGCAGATGAATTCCATAGCATGCAGCTACCTGACGAAGCTGATGCGCCTCCTCCGCGATCGAACGGGATACACTAACGCGGGCTGCTGTCCTATAGTCGGCCTGGCACCCGTTACGGTGTGTCTCCTTGCAGATGCTAACAAATCACAGCAAACAGTGTGGTGACGCGTCGTGGCAGCTTTCTCTCCCAATAAATCTTCGAGGCACCTCAAAACTCGGAGAATCGCGCCATCAGAACGATGCTTACGACGTATGATCGTATGTTTTCTCTGCGATCTTCTCGCTTCGCCACTGGTTTCGATAGCAGGGCTCACGCTAACGGTGCCGTGCTTCCTCCGGGAGCGAGCAGGCATCGTCTTACTCACAGCAGCCCTGAGGTGAATGAGCGATTAAATGGAGAATAAACAACTGTCAGTCTTAATGGATGAACTCCGTTATGGCTGGAAGCTCACCTGCGGAAGGGGGCAGGTTCTGCATTTTCCGGGGATTGACTCCTCTCAGGAATCTCTGGCAGATTCTCAAGCAGAGCTGTCCTGGTCATGATTGTGCTGGGAATAGCTTGGACGCTCTCTGGTGGTATATACAGTGCGGCAGCAATCGTCTCGAGCAACTGTGGGAAGTCGCATTGGCAAGACCATGCTCGGATCCGATACTCTTCTATGGGTATGATGAACTATCGATGCCCCCTCCTATGCGCGTTTGTGTAGATTTTACCGTGAAAGTTGAGCACGATGAATACTTTTTCGTCTGCTCACTTACCACTGTGAATCTCTCTAAGTCATATTTGTTCATGATAGCTGTGATATCCACGCACGTGTGACCATCGGGAGAGTCAATAAAAGATTCAACCTAGGTCACCATATGGCATCGATGATTACTGAGTTTTTCCGTACCAGCTCTTTCCATTTGGTCCTGACCTCGTTCTGGAATCGATCACATGGTTCGACCTCCGTTTGCAAGCTGCCCCCTTTGCGAGCAATGTAAATAGAATATGCTGTAGCTGTGATGAATAGCCTGCCGATGAGGCCAAGACGGATGTCACCACTTTTCTCGCATCAAATGGACAGTTTATTGAAGTTTACGTC
This sequence comes from Perkinsus marinus ATCC 50983, assembly GCF_000006405.1. NCBI lineage: Eukaryota > Perkinsozoa > Perkinsida > Perkinsidae > Perkinsus > Perkinsus marinus. Next base: position 14,330 of record NW_003217015.1, read on the forward strand.
GAAGTTGGTAGTCTTGAACGACGTCGGAAAAAGGGTATTGCGCATGAAAAGTGTCACCGATCAGCAACACGACGAAACTAGATAGTTTAATAGCGAGCCAAAGGTACACTGACCGATCCAGAGTGCATCGTCTAGCATAGCCTGGCAACTGGTGCCGTCGGGACGAGGAGACACATTCCTCTCTAGAACAGTGTTGGAGTATATGTTTGGTTTCCTCAGCCGAGCTCAGGAGCTCCATCACTACATTATAAAGGGCTACGCACGACTTGGTTAATTCGCGCTACAAGTTTTCGCGCCGAAACTACAAAGAACCAACAAAAATTGTCACATTTTTTTCAGCATCCTTATATTGCCACCGACACATAGTTGACCATGCGCATATTCCCCATAGAATAATGAAATTCGACAGAGGGAATATTTGAATGCTCTTCGTATAGTCTTTCGAATCATCGCCAACCCCACCAGAATCAAACTAGGGGCTCACATAGCTCCTGTGATAATGAGGATGACCAACAAAGTGTTCACTGCAGACTTCCCGCTCGGTAACTCTCGTTCTCGCGGTATGAATACCTAACCCATTACACTGACAAAACACTGTGTGTAGTCCAGGGTGGTAGAATATGCACATGGTCAACAACAGCGTTGGTGACAATATCAAAATTAGTAGGAAAGTTTGAAAAATAATTGTAGTCTACAGCATTTCCAGGTCAAATTAATATTTTACCGACAAATTTAATTTTTTACCCATTTGGTTAATGTTTTACCCTTTTCGTTAACATTTTACCCATGGCTTCAAAGAAATACCAACAAAATTGATTTTATACCCGGTTAATTTGAAAGTTAAGGAGTTTAATTTAATGCCGTCATGGAATTCAACACCCCTCAACATTCGTGAAACGGTTCCAGAAGCTACATGTCGGTTGTAACTCATCTCATTAGCCATTCCACGGATAGTACTACGGCTCAGGGTATTTTTCCCGAATGAATGTACTTCCAGAAATAACGGGACAGGAAGGTCTTACTGCCCGTAAATCAAATCCTGCTGGTCTATGCAGCGACAGATTGTGTTAGATAGCGACGTCATACCAGGATTCCCCGTTTTGCTTGGCCTCGATAAGTCGTGTCGCTGTTTCAACGGTTATATTGGTATTATACTTGCCTCGCTTGACGCCTCTCTTGGGTCCCTCTTCCTGGGTTGTACAGGAATGGAAGCCGTGTGGGAAGAGTCGCTGGTCAACTCGCTGGCAGAAGATGTGGGCACTGTATAATCGACTACGCTGCTGGGCATCACGGAAAGATATTCAACCTGTTCTACTGTAGATTACCTAGGATTTCCATAGCTTTCCCGCAGGTTTTTCCGCTCTTCCCATACAAAGGGTGGTTCGAGGTTAACTCTGCACGCGCGCGTGACATCGCGTGCGCCCGTGGTTAAATTAAACTCCTTAACTTTCGAATTAACCGGGTATAAAATTAATTTTGTTGGTATTTCTTTAAAGCCATGGGTAAAATGTTAACGAAAAGGGCAAAACATTAATCAAATGGGTAAAAAATTAAATTTGTCGGTAAAATATTAATTTGACCTGGAAATGCTGTAAATCGATGCTTTGAACAGATATTTCTCGGTGGAATCCTCAAACTCACTGCAGAGATTATCGTGGTGATTAGCATGAGGGCCTGGGACACGACTTCGGACCAGTTGAAAAGATGGCTCCTCCATGGCCAGAATTTAAACTGCATTACGAGCGCAGCAGATATGATAATATCGAACAGGAGAATCTTCAGATATCTGAGAAGGACAAGTACGCGATTGCTACAAGTAAGGCGAGTATTGTCGCAATGACACGAGCCAAGAGCGCATAATGAGTTCCTGACAATTCCGGTCTGCTCAGCCTCATTTGATACTAATCAGTCGGTCATTTAACATACATGTCATCGACCTTGATGAACGGCACGAGAGATAGAGCCATATTCTGTGTAACAATGATGGTCGACCAGTAATAGCGGTCTTGGCGAAATCGGTAGAACAGGAATCGGAACCTCTTCATGTACCTGTGGCAGACGAGCTCAGCTGTGTTCAACTAGCCACCCGACGAGCACTCACGACGGGTCAGTTTCACAGAGCTCTCCAACCCATAGTGTAGCCCAGAAGACCAGACATACGAAGCCGATGACGTATATCAAGAGGCCTATACAGAAAAACATAGGGGAAACGGAAGGAATGCCCCTAGACGGGAGCATGCCATCCATCGAAAGACAGCTAAAATGCCGACAGATTAGCCACGAGAAACCAGTGTGTATCTCCACTAGAGACTGATCTACGATGTGATCAGCCGTCCTCCTTCGCTGAGGAATTCGGATATTGGACGACGACAGGTTTCAGCGTTACCGCACGGGAGAAAAGGAGCAACATATGTGAGGGCTCTATACACAGTCTGTATTGGAGTGCACTCATACCATGCCTCGATACAGACTAGCCCACTGAACCGTCCTTGTGTGAGCGAATATGCACATGTATTGGTGATAATGTGAAAATTCAGAGCAAATTTTGGAAAATCCTTGTTGTCCACCTCTACCCTAGATTGCGAGTGAATTCTCACTATGTAGTGAGGAAAGTCTTGCACTGAGTTGCAGAAACCAGACTTCTATTTCTCCAACACTGCCCTCACCAGCAATGCCGATGCCAACCATCGCCCAGTACTCCCCGCCCTCGCACAGCTGCTCAGGGTATTGGAGAACAGATTGGGCATCCTACAATGTTGGGATAGCAGTAGTGTAGGCCCAAGGGGGCCCACTTACCCTGCTAGGGTGAGAGAAGCACTGCAAGGGGGCCAATGATGATACCACGATGGGGATAAAGAGGGCCTGTGTTATCTGCCCTATGGAATTCGCCAGGCTCAAGTGCTCCCACTCGTAGCTGAAGGGACGGCTCTGTCAGCGAGAGAGGAGAAGCCCTTACTGCGTACCCCCGTCCAAAGCCACTGACGAGGCGATAACGCTTGAACTGAATACAGAACCATACAAGCGACATCATTCTGAGGGGGGGGGAGTGTCGAAACACCAAGGCTGACAAGCTAGACCGCTCACCCATAGAGGAATACGGGGATGAGCATACGGATGGTGTACGAGGCGAGAGGGGATATACCATTAGCCCAGCAGTCCAGGGACAGCACTTCGGTGAAGTCGAACAAGGCAAGCCGTAGAGCCTTCAGGAGCTGATCACACACGGCTGGTAACAAGACATCAATCATGAGGCGAACATGTCCATTTCCATACGGTGAGGCAGAGGTGTGTCAACTACATGTATAGGTGACGTTCGTGGAAATTTTGATAACATTCGAGGCAATTCTCATTAGTTTTTCTACACTTCTACCCAAATTTGTATATAAGCTGCTATAATTAGCGAGGAAACTCCTGAACTCAGCTGAGGAGAGCGAACAACACTGACGGTGACAAGCATAATGATGTAGTGCGAAATTCTCCACACACGCTGAGAAAGTCACATGAACAGACAATACACCGACCTACCGAGCTCCAAGAATTATCGTCTATCGAACTGATGTGCCACTCGAACAGGATGAGGCCGAATAGCGCCATCAGTTGAAGGTACTTTATAATCTGACAGGACCATAACACACGTCGGGGGGGAGTAACATACATGGCCAAGGGACATGGTGACACCAAGTAAGGTAGTCACTTGATGCAACATAGTGCTACCACCGGTCATGTGATAACTATAAGGGCTGGTATCATCAGCAGCTATGTTGCCGAACTCACGTAGCATAGCAGAATGCTGCCATAAGAACTAGCACGGCTATCAACGTGAGACGGTGGCTGGGGGAGCACTCTCGACAGGCACCATTGAAACGGAAGTATCTACGTTGGCAATGCCTGTCTTTGCTCAGCGTAATGCAATATAACGAGTAGATTCCTTCCCCTACAAGGAGACAATAGACAGCTACCCACCCTTCCTCGCACAGAGTGCATGCAGTGCCAGTCCGCCTGGCAGCACACTGACCAGCAGGCCCACCAGGGCACTCGAAATGGGACACACCTATTATCGTAAAGCATCATCATGATCATCATCCGAGGTAAGTCAAGTACTCAGACGAGCGCTGCATGGTCTATTGATACAGGAGCTGCATCGAGGTCGATCTCAGTCAGATGATCATACCAGCTTACATTTATAGGGTTGATATTTAGACGATACACTTGCCCACATACCGGGCCGTATGGAGGGTTGAGCATGGTACTCGGTGTCTGAGAACACAGGGCTCGAGGACAGCTTGGGAGGGAGCATACAAAGGACCCTCCTGAAAAATGAGGATCACCTCCTGCATGGGCATCTCCATCTGCCCAACCTCCTGGGCAGCTCATGCCGGATGGACACGGCTCGCATAAACTGGCACGGCAACAGGGCATCAACAATTTCGTGGGGAAGCTCTTACTTCACATCAGTTAGATGAAGATTGAAGTAGTATGCTTTGGAGGCTTCACAGTTGGCGTCAGACTCCCCGACAGCGCAGTGACTGTAGTAGCCGGGATTGCCTGGAATGTGAACGCTTGTACGAGCAGTGTTGGAGTATGAATATATGTTCGCTTTCCTCAGCTGAGCTTAGGAATTTCGTCACCATTTATAGGAGTTTGCATTCAAATCCAGTTAGGAAAAGTCCGCAGAAACCAATGAGAATCTTCCGAAATTTCCTCAGAATTTCCGTATCGTGTGGATATTTTCCCACATTGTAAACGATGAGCAAGGAAATAACTCAGCTGAGCTCACAATAACACTGTGTTGGTGAAATTGACCCTGTTGAAGCTGTTGTTGTGCTGGCCCGACCAGGGCAGTACTTGCCTATCAGTGAAGGGAACTCGGGACGGGAGAACATTTCGGCACTCACAGTAGCTCTGGCCTTCCACATCTTGGTACTCTCCAATGCCACATTGAAGACATTGAACACTACCAGCCTCGAGAGTGAAGGTTCCCAATGGACAAGGTGTGCCTACCTCTATGGTGTCGCAAGGAAAGATGCAATCAGAGTATTGTTTCCAGGTGTTGGGTGAGGCATACATTTCCTACACTCAGAAGCAGGGCTGCCCTCAATGTTTTGGAAGTAGCCAGGTTGGCACAATTGACAGTGGAAACTGGTGTTACCGTCCAGTATGGGAAAGGGTTGAATCATACCTGATCCATGCGATGGTCAACTTTATATACTGGTGACAATATGAGAGTTCTAAGGAAATTTTGCGAGATCCTTATTGGTCCCTGACAAGAACCAATGAGAATCTCGCCAAAAATCCTGACACGAACTTCCTGTTCACTTCTACTCGAATTTGCTATCAATTGGTGAGAAACACCTGAGCTCAGCAGAGGAAAGCAAACACATATTCCAACACTGTTGAGGAAACTCCACCGCCATACGTCATAGGGCGGCAGCTCGGTCGACTGAGTGCGAGACAACTAAGGGTTGCTGTCATGGAAAGAGTGAATAGTTTTGACCCGAAGGCACATTAATGGAATATATGTTCGCTTTCCTCAGCTGCGCTTAGAAGTTTCCTTATCAATTATCGAAGTTTACGTACGAATTCGGGTAGAAGTTCGCAAAAAAACAATCAGAATTTCCCATAATTCCCTCAGAATTTCCATATTGTGGTTGACCATGTGCATGATTTCCCCAACTGCCCCAATACTGTTGAAAATCTTACCCGCCGAGCACTTCATGCATTGGCCATCTCGGACCTCGGTACCGGGTGGACAATTCAAGCCGTATGCCGAGATGGTGTTGCCGAGCAGGACGATACATTTGACCCAAGGCATCGTATTCGCTTTCCTAGAGCGCTTGATTGTGATACGGAGTGTCGCGGGTAGCAGATCTTTTATGGCTTTTATTGATCCATCCCTGAGTGACCCTCAACTCACGACGCAAATCGTGGAATGACAAATGCGAAATCATTGTACAATATCAGCAGTTCTCAAGTGGGCATTGCATGGGGACTCTTCCTTAACACAGCCTCCCTCACAGGCCACCGAGACAATAGAGTGATCAACTTTAGTGCCGTTTATAGTCAATAACAGGCTCGTATTATACTCATCAGATACCTCCTGAGTGTCATACTCGATTACGAGGAAGGATTAGCATGGAGAGTGTCGCCATAAACTGGGGTATACGGCAGAGTGCCTGCCAACAGTCTCCGTCCCGATTCTAATCGGTTCTTTGAGTTTTCACTAAGAGCGGTGTTTGTACGGAACTGGGCAGTGCCGCCGTCGCATTAGCATCGCAAGGCCTGTATGATACGAATCAGTTGCAAGCTTTTGTCACAGGTGAGCGTCGGCCAGGAAATCCGAAGCCAACGAAATCCTTCTTGAGAAAGGACAAGCGTTCGGGTTGTTTCGAGACGAGTTTGATAGAAATCACTTCGCTAGCTCATTGAGTCGACTAAGCCGGGGAAAACGTTGCACTCTGAATTGACACACGCGAGAGAAATCCTCAACTCTAGTCTGAGACATTGCGTAACATTGAGATGACATGGAGCAGCCAGGGAGGAAAGACTCCTGCTAGTCAGACTTCCTTGAAGGGGTGCAGCGCGTAATAAATGGACCAGGTGAAACCTCACTCGCTAGAGAGGTAGTGAGAGTCTACTTCTACGCCTTGTCCCATCCAATGTAAACGCACAAGTTTGGCAGCTGCGTTACACGCAGGGGTATCAGCGTAAGGAAAAGTACCTAATTTTCGCTAACGACATCATGTGCTCCGAGTCGCCGATCATGTATGGTTTGAATGTTGTCACGATTCGTATCCAAACGGGAAGGCGGAGCGAAAGAGCTGAGCCTGTCCGAGTGGTCGATGACTAGAGAAAAAGACCATTTAAAATACAGCGGGTCTCCACTTTTCAAATCGTCGTCGATGGTGCACTCAGGACGGTAGCAGGAGGAAGCCTCACAGACCGAGACGGCATTGGACGGATGAGTAGCCATACCACCACAGGAAGGACTAGGTAAAGAACAGCCAGGCCGTGTGAACAAGACAGAGCTAGTGATGTGAGACCTGCATATGCATGCATTTATTGTACTATGCCGCCTCAATCGTAGGTAGACACTCTTCGTCACTAACCTGAGCAATGCAATCTAATTCGCGAATCCAGAGTCGGGACTCCCGATATGATTCTCAGATTATGATTGCAAGCAGTCCCCATTGAAACAGTACAAAAATAGGCATTTGTGTACATGTAGAGTGCATCCTACAAACCCCATTAAAAACATTCCTCGTCGTAGCAGTGACGCATTATCCCCAAGTATCAACAGTAGAGCAGTGCGGTACCCGCACGTTGCCGGTCTATAGCGTTTTTAGGTCAATTTGAAATACTAACCGCTTTTACAATAACATACTCATTTCTCTCCAGTTATTGTTTCCGATGCACTACTAAAATTTCCAAGGAATTATTTAGTCCACAACATACAAACCCATCTCAACGAAGTTATGCAGCAGGCCAACGCCCGTGGTCTCTTACGGACCATCGGACCTTTAACGTCTGGCCAGTGCGCACACAAAAGCTGCGTAATACGCTCGTATCGCCATGCATAATAATGGCTAAACATTAAGTCTCGAATGCGTTCTTGTTCACCACAGTATCGCACCCCAACAGACCTACCTGCTAGCTTTCCGTGTGAAGCGCCACTATCTCCGCCTAGTCCTCTTGAATAGGTCGATAGCCGATGCAGAACTCGGCTGACCCTCTTCTTATCGACCTTCCGAGCCACCATCCGCGCCTCTACCGGGTCCATCCCATCCCACACTAAGGACCTAGCTATAGTCTCCTCGAGGTCGCCGGTCCCGGGGGCAAGTTTGGAAGCCTCATCAGGGGAGGACCTCAGGGCCTCCATCCTCTGCTGCATTTCAGACACCCTAGCCCGCAGCTCTGGGAAGAAGGATGGCCGGCCGGTAATAACTTTGGATCGCGACTGGGCCACTTGGGCGTCTATGCGCAGACCGGCATCGGGGTCATCCAGTCTAAGGGCTTTCCTCTTCTTCTTAAGCGCCGTCTCGAGCTCCTCTACAGAGGAGAAACCACAACGCATATTGATACCGTTCACAGGCGCTCTACGTCCCCCTTGGCTCGACGATAGGCTCCTGTTTGCTCGACTCAGCGGAGCGGAGCGAAGCTGATTATCCTCAATTTCACCAGAACCGTTTGGAGTGGAGTCCCTGACTGTCGTGATTAGTGTCTCGCCCTCTCCATAACGACCGTCTTGTATCACATCCGACAACCCCATGTCGTCGTCTTCGTCTTTGCCGGGCCTCACTGAATAGGGTCGGACCGGGGGAGGGATAACACCTCTGAGGCGGGAGGGCTCTTCAGTACTGCCTTCCCCCTGATCGCCGCCAAACTCCTCCCCCTTCTCAAACTCGTTCAGTTTAGTCCCCTGATCTGGGCTACGACTCCACTTCAAGCGGGGCGACTCGTACTCTGTCACAGAGTAGCTCAGCGAGGCCACCTCCTCCTCCCCATCGCCCTCAGAGGGGTCCTCTGCTACCGAGTCAGACGACACGAGGGAAGATACCGAAGTGGGACGAGTTATAGAGGGACCAGCATCCACCACACTCCGAGGAGATGAGCCGGTCGGGGCGGGGCTGTCCTCTAGTATGGACTCTGTCGAGGGTCCCTTGTCGGGCTCATTGGTAGGAGGTGAACTGACTCTACGCCCCTCTAGTGCGGCCAACGAGTGCAGTAGATGCACTCGCCTTATACGAGTGACCAGAATGTCTAAAGGCAGGCAGGCATGAGTCGACTAAAGCCAACTTCTACCTGTCCTAGGCGGTGACACCACTGCAACAGCCCTGAGGAAGGCCCCTCCAGCTGAGCAATGAAAGCGTCCAGCCTTGAGTAAGGGGCCTAGCCTGAGATAAGCTGCCGCGTACAAGTCGATCCATTCCACAGGGAAGTCAGATCTGAACCAGCGAGGGTCTCCAACTGTCCTGTCAATATTAAAACCTACTCAGAGTCTGTCGAGGCGACCACGGAGCTCTCCTGAGGGTCTAGCTTGCGAAGGAGTTGCGTGTAACCATCGTTAAGTAACCTAAATCCTTTTGCCTGAATCGCGACAATTCCTATTAGGACATCTCCGCTCCATCTGACCTCAGCCGCGGCCCCCTCGTCCCCTTCAAGGCCCAAGTATTCATAGAGAGCATCGCCGAGGTCTGAGTCCTCTTCCAAGTCCACCTCGAAGTCAACAGCGAGCTCTCCTACTAGTGTTGGCTTCACCTTGGCGCTCTCGTCAGCGACACCTATGATCGATTTAGACAAGATTCT
>NW_003217015.1:23732-30320 GCF_000006405.1 Perkinsus marinus ATCC 50983
CGAAGTCGAGCACGTTGGTGTTGGACGATGTGGATGATGTAGAGCAATTCGAAGTCACTGGTAATGCACTCGGGGGGAAGGGTCCATAAGGGAGTGTTTTGTCTCTACTGGGGTCCACTGAGACGATAGTAAAGGCTGTAGGGCGTTGCTAGAGGACCTGGTCTCATGTTGTGATTGCTTTCAGTTCGAGCAATGCTGACTGTGGGCATTTCGGTCGGGGAGATCAACTCTATTATGAACATCATCGCTGCAGTCCTCAGGCTTGGCAATGTGATAGTTACCGTCCCAGAGTAGTAGGTGGTTGACTTTAGTTGTTGGTAGATAAGGTTCCGACCTCCCAATGGGGACAGTGATGCATCGGAGTTGGACCCAGCAAGCGAGAAGGATTTCCTCTTGCTGATGAGACTCTTGGGCTTGGACGATGCTGAAGCCTTCATTAGGGCTCTCACGACCAAGACCATCACTACTCGTATGGAGGTGTATCACACGCCGGTCAGTGTTCACACTGTAAGGAAGGCTTATGGGGGACGGTTGTTGAGGTTGTTGTTGTTGGTGGTGGCAGGCGGTGGAGTCTTGTGACTCGTTGGCTAGGCAGCTGTATGGGTTACTCTTCTTGAGGGTGGTCTCTCGTACGAACGACTCTATTGGTAATATGGGGAACCATTTAACTTTGAGAAATAACGTGATCTAGGATTTGATAACACTGGGAGGAAATGCGTATAATGTGATGACATTTACATGGGAAACTCATCATTTTTCGGACCATGTGGAGAATTAAAAATGAGTTCTCCTCGGGAACAGTATAGGTTTGTGAATGATTCCTCGGGCGTGTCATTGTGATTGTTATGTGGGATAATAGATGGTGGTGACTCGTGGTGACACTGGAGTGCTCATTGTGGGGTGTCCTTATGTAGGTTACGATCCCAAGGCAAACCTTTTCTGTGGAGTTTTGGATATTTTCGGTTTTGAGTGCTTCAAACAGAACTCATTCGAGCAGTTGTGCATCAACTACACCAACGAGAGGCTCCAACAGTTCTTCAACAATTTCATTTTCAAGATGGAGGTAACAGGAAAGGGGAGATGATCTAGTGACAGTTCTGGAAATTATCTATTTTCTGACAGGAGCAACTTTATGCTGAGGAGGGTATCGCGTGGGACCCTCTGGACTTCCCCGACAACCAGGACGCTGTGGACCTCCTTGCAGACTCTCGAATGGGTATCTTCTCGTTACTTGATGAGGAGTGTGTTATACCCGGCGGCTCCGATAAGAACTTCTGTTCGAAGCTGTGTCATCGGTATAAGGAGCATCGGAGGTGGGCTTGCTGTAGTGATGGGGGGAGGGGTAGTTGGTCGTTGTAGGTTCGATATTGTTAAGACTAGACAGGATTGCTTTGTGGTTAATCACTTTGCGGGGCCGGTGGAATACGACACTGAGGGCTTCATGGATAAGAATAAGGACCAGGTACTGGGGATGGTGACACGGCGAACCCGAGTGTCACCGTGATGACCTCAGATGTCGTATTCGTTGTTTAAAGTGATGAAGGGGTCTTCATCGGATTACGTGTCAACGTTATTTACGGAATATGAGGATACGAAATTCCAAGATCCTGATTCGGCCCCCAGCGGGAAGTCTAAGAAGAAGCTAACGACGATCAGTGGGGAGTTCAAGCAGCAACTAAACGAGTTGATGGTAGTACCCTGGAGGGCCCATTGGGGCTGCTTCTTGTTGTTGTTGTTGTTGTTGTTGTTGTTGTTGTTGTTGATGATGATGATGATGATGATGATTTTCAGGAGACGGTGAGGGAGACGGAGCCCCACTTCATTCGGTGTATCAAGCCTAACCCTATGAACCTTCCGGATGTCTACGACCGCCCCAGTGTTTGTGAACAACTCAGATATGGCGGCGTCCTACAGGTGCTGAGAGGAAGGGATAGGAGATGACGTTTCGTTGGTCTCGGGTAGAGGAGGCTTCTATGTGTGTGTAGGCTATCCAAGTGTCTCGAGCGGGTTACCCTGTACGGATCTCCCATGAGGACTGCTGGCTCGACTACATGCAGCTGGTGAAGGGTGGGTCCTTAGGGAAGCGTTATTGTGAAGGAGAGTGTGGTGGTTGCTAGGCAATTTGGCGGAGTATTCAGCCGAGGAGGACATGTCGAAACGGTGCCTTAAATTGCTCACGACGGTGTCTACGGTAGGAGGGGGTGGAGGGATGTCTTGGGAGTCTGTGTGGTCTTGGTCAGTCCTTGGGTATAGAAGAGGGCCTGTGGGAGGTGGGGAAGACGTTGGTGTTCTTCAAACAGAAGGCATTCGATGCCCTACAGGTTGGTTCTGATGCGAGCTCTGGTCTAAGGTGTATTCTCAGAATGCTCGTATGCATCTGCGTGCGGAGGCGGCCACAAGGATCCAGGCTCAGTGGAGAGGGCTGAGGACTCGGGCGTGGTATGGGTTTGCGATAATATGTTTGGTGAAGATGCAGGCCCTCGTACGGGGCAAGATGGCTAGGATACGCGTGGCCAACATGAGGCGGGAAGTCGGTGCTCTTAGGATTCAAAGCTGGTCGGTGTGGTTACCATTGTGATGGTGATTATAGGGTTGTGACAGGTGGCGTATGGAGAAGCAGAGAATTGCGTATGAGGATACACTACGGAAGGTCATCTTCATTCAAGCGGTTCAGCGTGGACGGATGGCCCGAGTGTTTGCTAAGGAGGTAGGGAGAGGGAGGAGGTGGAGGAGGAGGAGGTTTTCGTCTGTGTCAGTATCGCATTAATACAGCAGCAGCAAGGATCCAAGCAGTGTGGAAGGGCTGGCATGTTCGTCGGCAATACTGTGCTCTTCGTGCTAGTGCCTTGGCGGCCCAGAGGCAGTTCCGGATGAGGGCGGCTAAGATGCAGTTGAGGCGACTCAAACAGGAAGCGAAGGTGGTTGAGTGGAGAGGGGCTATTGAGATCAATACTGTTGTTGTTAGGAAGTGGGATCGTTGTTGGCCAAGTATCAGAATGCTCAGGCTGAGGTTACTATGGTGAAGAGGAAGCTGGCAGAGACGGAGGCCTTGCTGCTGCAGTCGAAGAGTGAGAACCAGCAGTTGAAGGTTGGCAGAGAGGTAGGTGCAGTGCTGGAATATATGTTGGCTTTCCTCAGCTGAGCACAGGAATCTCCTCGTTAATTATAGGATTTTGTAGACGAATTCGGGGTAGAAGTGTACGGAAACCGCCAGGAATTTCCCAAAAATTTCCTCGGAATTTTCACACATGTAGTTGACCATGTGCGAATTCCCCACAGTGATAGGGTGTATTGGTTTTGGGGGTGTCAGACTTTGAGTCAACGAATAGTCGTGTTGGAGGGGCAGCTGGATGCAGCGGTTAAGAAACATGAGGAGGAGATGGAACAGTTGGCATCGCAGCATACTGATGAGTTGGCAGCAGTTGGAGGTGAGAATTGCGGGGTGCCGGGATCGAACCTGGGATCTGTCTATCTTGCAGGTGCTGCTGCCTTGGTGGGAGGAGCTGTGGCTGGTGGGGCTGGTCTATCGATGTCGGCGAGTGGTGGGCCTAATGCTACCGTTGCGGGAGGCGCTGCTACGTTGTCGAGGGTATCGTCACCACGCGTGTCACCAACGACGAGCATCTCTAGTCCGACCATGTCTGCGGTAGCGGCGTTATGAACGAACTGTGTTTATGATGGATCCTTGTGGGATTCCTGTCAGGCTGGGCTGGAGACGGCTACTGTGGCAAGCGGCGGGGAGGCTGCTTCGGTGGTACGGCTGAGGCAGTCGTTGGTGGATGCCAATTCGAAGAGTGAGGGGTTGGAGAGTGAGAATGAGAGGTTGAAGCAAGAGCTAGCTCGGGTCAACAAGGAGAGGGAGGTGAGAGATTTTTTCATGCGGAAGGTCGTGGGTTCGATCCCTGGAGGGTGGTATGTTTTTTTCAGGAGTCGGAGGCTAAGTACCAGACCATGTTGAAGAACACAGTCTACCAGTCCCAGGCGAGCACCCACCAGGGCCCGGCCCAATCACGAGCCGTATCGGATGCTACTGGTCTGGGCGCGCGCAATGTTGACATCCAGCTGGTCGGACCCCAGGGAGTGGTAAGTGAGGACAGCAGCGTATGATGCATACTAAGATGTTGTTCTTATGTAGGGGAAGTCGCCGTTATTGGCCGGCCTCATCCAGCAGCTTGACCCCAGCAAGATGGCGGAGTTTGAGAGGAATCGTTCGAACTTGATGGCGCATTATCAGCTCCAATTCAAAGACAGCGGCGGTCGGGAGAGGTGGGGGCGTCAGCAGCAGGAGGAGGTGTTCAGTTGTTTTGAGTGTAGGGTCCTAAAGGTGTTGGACTGCAACGGCAACAAGAGGGCCCAGCATTTGGTCAGGGAGTGGTTTGCTCGATCGCGTTGGGTGAGTAGAGGAAGGTGTGGTATGGTATTAGTGGTGTTGATGCTGTACAGGTTATCTGTGTTTATGACATGAGCTCGAAGGATTCATTAAGGCAGGCGTTGGAGCTGATGAAGGAGGGGGGACGAATGGGCGCTAATGTGAGAATATCTTTTGTGCATGCGTGCTGAAGTAGATTTTCTTCATAGTGCGGTGAGAAGGAATTTACACTTGTGTTCGTGTGTATGCCGCGGTGTGAATCGTCTATAGCAGAGAAATTGGAGAAAAGACTCCTTCTCCGAATTGATGTGCCTTTGCATGGGGTTTCTGCTGGTGGTCAGAAGTATAGTAGTAGTTGGAATTGGGCGAGAGCTTTTCAGCTCGGGAACACGTATACGAGGGGGCAATTTTGGCGGCCATCCAGACGATGTCACTATTTTTGTTCAATGGTTGTCGATCAGGTTCTCCTGTTTGGGAACCTCCAGTCAGTTCAAGCTGGCAAGGCAACCGCCCAGGTTGATGTGATGAAGGCTAAGGATGCGGCTGCTAGTGCCAATGCATTAGCGGTTGAGGGCAATAGACTTATGGATGCGGTAAGGGTTAGTGTAGAGTAGAGGGTAGCTAGGTAGAGGAGGCAGGTACGACTCATTCTGAGCGATCTCGATGCCAACAGATTTGCTGCGGCTTCTGCATCGCCACGGGCGGGCAGTGGAAAGGAAACTGTGGTGAGTGATGGAGTATTTGATTATTTGTCTTTGGCTTCAATCTGTTTGTTATTGTAGGTGTCCACGACAGGATCATCAGCATCATCGTCCTCGGTAGCAGTAGCAGCAGCAGGAGGAGGAGCAACACCGTCGAGCCGCGCGCTCCGTGCGGACTCCCATGCAAGTTCTCATACGCTGAGTGGGGCTTTGGAGACCTTCAAGGGCTGGTTTAAGGGCTCAGGTAGGGCCTTGGGTGGGTAGCGGTCTTGGTTGATGATGATGATGATGGTTTATGAAGGATAGTGATGTCAGGATCGTTGTCATTGCTAGGGCCATGGCCAAGGCTGGACCCTAAGCATGTGATTCGGGCAGGCTGGAGGCCATATTGCTCAGTTGTGTTGATGTGAATGAATACTCCTAGTAAACGTACAAACCCTCAGTGGTAGCAGTAGTAGTAGTAGTGTATTAATATCGATCTTACTCCATTATTGGAGTTTTCACGAACAAGAATCGTTATTGTTGTTTGTTCCTTACGGTTCCTTATCGTTATTGCTATTAATTTGATGCGTTGTTGTCAATGGGCGTCATCGTTCGTGATCAGATAATAAGGTTCGCCGCTCCAATGGGGTGTTGAAGGCCTCTTTACGTGGCAATAAGACTATGAGGGAGCGAGGTGGACCCAACAAGGACCCAGCAGTAGCGGACATTCGCCCTGTACAGGAAATACAGGTGAACTGACTATAAGCCTCCAGCCTGTCACGCGTTTTATCAGGACTCGGAAACTGCTGTGACCTGCATTGCATTTGGGCAGGAGAAGCTCCATCGCTCACACATTCTTCTGGCAGCTGCCTCTAAGGATGGTAGGAGTCGGCTGGACCGACGGCGTCCGCGTTATCAAGGCGTTCTTGATTACGATACGACTGATGATAGTCGCCTCGATGAGAGCTCTTTTATATAGATTCTTACTGTTGTATTTGTTGTTATCGCGTCGTCGAAGGTACGGTTGTTGTTTATCGATGCTACCGTACTGAGATGGAGCTGGCGCGTCTGGACCCGTCTGATTTCCCTAATGACGATGCCTCTGAGGCTCGGCAAGAGGCGGCCCCGGGGGCGAAAGTCGTCCTACATTCGAGACTGGTAGGATGCCTTTTTGCTATTCATTGGCTGTTGTATAAAGTTCAGTTGAAAGTTTTGTAGAGATGTATTAAAACTGTTGTTAAGTGCGTTGTTTCGATGCGTTGTCGGTGTTCAGGTTGGTCACAGTAGGGCGATCACTTCGATGTTCTTCAACCTTTTGGAGGATACCATAGTAACCACTAGTATCGACAAGTCAGTGCGCTTCTGGATGGTTGACACAGGAGAAATGCTCAAGGTTAGCTGAATTAAAACTGGCGTTAGTTATTGACCGAATCGTCGCTCAGGTTTTCACCGACAGTTCACCAGTGCCAGTGGCATGCTTCCTTCCTTTCAACCCGCAAGTGTTTGTAGCCGCAAACTCTAATGCGGTGCTTCGGT
>NW_003217015.1:30420-32279 GCF_000006405.1 Perkinsus marinus ATCC 50983
TAGGTCCGCCCCCTGGGGTCCTCACTAATCTAACTGTGCGTCACCGTCTGCGGGTGGCGCACTCGTTACTGCCAATAAAGAGCTGCTATTCGCCTAGTGAAATGGGGTATTGTATATCGGGTTCCGAAGATAAAGGGGTTTATATATACTCCTTGGCAAAGACTGGCAACTACCGTATGAGTATTCTGCACCATCACACTGTCCCTGTGGTGGCAGTAGCGACTAATCAACAGGTGAGAGAGGGAATACGATTTTTCGTTGCGATCCAACAGACATACCGTTGCTCTCAGGATTCACTTCTGGCCAGCGCCGACTCGCTGGGGAAAATCGTGTTGTGGCGTCGAGTAGATTTCTCCCATCTGGAACCGGCTTCGGGAGAGACAGCGGGTTCAAGTTCCCAGGGCGGCCGATGAGGAAATATGTTGGACAATTTATGGACGGTGTTATGCTCTCACTGAAGAGTGGTTCGTGCATTGGTGGTGACGACTACCACAGACATTGTATAGGCCTGTCACCACTGCTTCTCACTACTACTAGAGTGTATTGTGTACAGTAGCGTCAGTGGGCACCATCTGTAGCTGTTTGTTATGATAGAAAGAGCACGACGATTGAGAGAATGCTTACCGACGGTATTAGCCGCTGAGAGCTGGGATGAGCGAACTTTCGAAAACGAAGGGCAGTCGTTATGGAAGTGCTTACGAGTTGGGATCCTGGACGCTGCGCGAGACTCAGCGGTAGTATACCTTTTATTCCGAATTTGAATTCTGTGTAAAACTCCTTTCGCGAAAATTAAATTTCATTTCTCTACTGTTCTCTCACTCGCTGAATTTGAGATTAAAAATGTGTAGTTTTTGTTGAATATTCGGTCGTGCTGGTTTTGGTAGATTCTCGACGAGATCGATGATGCTGAGGTGGACGGCGCGTGGGAGTTTATGCTGACGATCTTTGACCGATGCCCGCGGAGTAGTCGGCAGGTGCGGTTTTGGGTGCTGGGGCTTTGCTGATGTGGGGTGGTAGGTTCTGGAATGTGTGGCTATCGTGATTCAATCAGCGTCGTGGTTGCATGGATTTGCTCGAACTAGGCTACCGTGTAGACTAGTATTGTGGCGAGTGAAACCGAGCAAGAGGCCTTCCAAAATGGAGGGGCCTCCACAGGTAGTTGTAGTAAGACGATAAGAGGGTTTGTGATTAGCTGCTGGTGTGGGAAAATATGCACATGGTCAACTACATTTTTTGGCGGAAATTCTGAGAAAATGTTGGGAAATTGTTATAGGTTTCTGGACATTTCTACCCTAATTCGTGAATTAGTAGTGCGGAAATTCCTAAGCTCAGTTGAGGAACGTATGTGCTGTCAGGTACTGTATCGTCTAGTGTCGGGTCTTCGCGCTGTTGGTGAGACTTCACCAACCTGGGATGACCTTTTGCAGCCGGAAGAGTCTGTCCTGGCAAATTGCCATTTTGTGAATGCGCTGGCCGCTTGCATGACTAGTGATGATCGCGCTGAATTCATAGCACAATCCAAGGTGGCTCGGGTGGTACTCCGAAGTAGCCTCACAGGTGATGATAATGTTGTTGTGGAGGAGCCGGTTGACGCAGGTAAGGGGGGATAGAATATCGTGGCTCCTACTGTGTGGGGGTGCAGATGGTATGTTATCGAGTGCTTCCAATCACGAAGCTAATGAAGACTGTGCGGAGGCCGATAGGAAGGATAGGGTACAACGCTTGATCGATGCTACGTCAGAAGCTGTCGAGACCGCGTAGGATGGGGAATTGGTGTTTTCTGTGTGTACGCACTAACTTCAATTTTTACACTGTAGTCGTTTTATTAACTGTATCGGTGGTTGTAACTTGATCAATCG
>NW_003217015.1:32379-34033 GCF_000006405.1 Perkinsus marinus ATCC 50983
TTCCCTCTCGAGCGTTGTACTGCAATCGTTGCCCATAAGGTGTCGAACGGTCACCGAAACGTCCTCTGCACAGCGAAAGTCGTAAAGCATCGAGGCCCTCCCCAGAACGGCAGATCTCAGTAGACACATTCCACAGCCACGACAACGACCTCAACCGTGACAGCGTGAGCTCCTTAGTGACTCTTGCGACTTGCATAGCAACAGCGAGCTGAGGACCGAAGGTGGGCTTCTCTATGATTCGAGATTCGGTGGCCAGCTGGAGTGCATCAAGCAATAACCCGTTGTCGTCCATACCCCATCCGGGAGTACATAATGCATACGCGATACACACAAGGGAGTGCTGGTCTGACTTCGGCAAATTGGACTTAGCCAGTTGCAGTAGCTGTCGTCTATGATGACCCTCGATAGTGCTCACCAAGTCCAGCCGAGATATCGCCAAGAGTGTGCGTGCGAGAGAAGCAGGATCTGGTTTTTCACACGACATAAAAGCACCAAGCAAGACCCCACACAGCAGTGGAACGTCTCGTAACAAAGCCTTCGCATAAATGCCCATCAGTAGTGAGAGATTCTGTGGCGATCGAATTTGGCTTCGAGGAATACGATGAAGACGTTTCGAGCACTCCATCAGGATGGAATGGTCGTTAATACCGCAACTCACGAAGAACTTGCCGGCACACGCGAGCTCCGCGATGGTCATCTTGTCAACAGCAGGACTTATAAAATAACTCAAACGTTTGACGATATCACTTTCGGGGACAAAGTTCGCCTTTTCGAAGGAATTCAAAAGCATAACCAAATCCTTCGCTTGCATACTTGTAAGGCTCTCGTTGTTTGTCAACATTGGCGTCACAAACTCAAACACTTTTTCAACTGTGGGGTTGCCAGAAGAATAGAGCCGCGATAAAGAGTAGATGATAAGGGACTGCTCGTGTGGGTTCATTTTCGCAAGAACTCCCGACACATTCTCGGTTGATAGCAACGAATTCACACAAAACTCTTCCACAATCTGCAAAGTACAGGGACGAATTTTCAGCTTAGCACATGCGTGCAGTATCTGAAAACCATATTAATACACACAATTTTGACCGATTACTCTCACATTGGCGATTCCCTGTGGAGACAAGTCTTTTCCAACTCGAGGGAGTACACTGCGGATGAGTTCCTCACACAAGACCAACACACACTCGGGCACCCCGTCCTTTGAACGCTTGTTTTCATCAGCCAGCACCTTCGCCACTGCATTCACGGCAAGCGATAGATCTTGCGGTACTAACTCGGCAGAGTGCTCCACCAGAGCCTTTAGCGAGCCCCTTATCCAACCGCAAGAATCAGAAGCTCCTGTTCTCGCTAGTGTGTTCATGGTTAGAGTCGCTTGACGAACGGGCATTTGACTGGCGTGTACGCGGAGCCAGCGGCCCACCATAGACTCCCACTCAGTGCTGCTAGGACGGTTACCAGACTTGGCCGCTCTATTGAGGGCGACTGTGAGGTAGACGTAGTCAGACTGTGTGAGGGGAGTGGTAGAAGAGGAAGCAATGATCTGTAGGAGCCTTTCTGGTGTAACTCCTCTGAGTTCGGGAATCATATTTGAGTCGGACCAAAAGATACTATGGGAAAGTATGCTCATGGTCAACTACCAGTGTTGGTGACAATA
>NW_003217015.1:34133-35855 GCF_000006405.1 Perkinsus marinus ATCC 50983
TCTTCTTCCTCTTCCTCCTCATCGTCAGAGCCTACCACGACTATTCTCTCACAGGATACTCCCGACTGGACTATACCCATCCACTTCTGTTCGCCCATGGTGCCTTTGATAAGGCAAGTCCACTTAGTCCTCTGTCGTAGATCCAACGACCAACAGTCGTCAAAGGTCACCTCCCGATCGCCATACTGAACAACAACTACATCCCATACCACACCTCGGCCACATCCTACACCCCTCACCTCCCGCAGCCCTCCATACACGATAAGTGTATGACCCTTAACCAAGAGGGCCGAGTTGATCCTCTCTACTGGTAGATCAACATTACCAGTCTTCAACGCCTCAGCAGCAGTCATCTTCCCAAGGCCCGTAGCCCCCGCCTCTACTACAGTCTCCTCCTCCTCCTCGACCAGAGTCGGGCACACCTCCTCATCTATAACCCCCAACTCCTCATCCCTGCGAGCCCTCAGTACCTCCGGCGTGGCAATAGGCTCCTCCACCACCGCTGGAAGAGTCCTGAGGGAAAACGTCATCGCCTCTGCTCAACACGATGGTCCAATAAATATTGTATTATATCTGTCTATACAATTATATCGAAATTATTATGAGACCCCCATAGATTCGCCAGGAGCTCGATGGCAGTGAGCCACATTCCATACTATTCACCACCCCGGAGCCATCACCTCCCCTGCATACCCAGGTTCAGTTACCATAAAACTATATCCATTTTTTACATTATAGATTTAATAACAATATAATATTCATCCTAAATTTCCAACCCGGGCATTACCCCGCTTCGGGACCTTTCTGGTCGCCATCACTCTCCTCCGAAGAAGTTCGATCTTCCTCCGGAATTATCATCGTCACCAACTGTCCGTTCTCATCCACGTATTCAAACTGCCACTCAAACTTCGCCATTTCGTCCTCCTCCTCTTCCTCCTCCTCTACCCTCTCCGTCGGGTCCTGAAAGACTTCTCGCCGTCCGAAAAGTGAAATATTTAAACCCACCGCGACTGAGGCCGTAAATGTAGAAGTGTTTGCTTTGCTCGATCGCCCCTCCCTATTTCGTCGACTCTTCTTCTCTGGAGACTTCTTCTGACCCAACTTATAGTCCAACACATACCACCTTTCCGTGAAATCATCCTCCCAATCCCCCCCATCACCAACACTCACTACCTCTTCCTCTCCATATCGAAGGCATGCAGATCGTTGTAGAATCTGCTCTCGAGAGTCAGGCCGGGCTTATCTTCATCGGTGACTCCACCAAACACCAAACATCGATTCTTGTACACCGCACAGGCCATACCACTCCTCTTCGAAGGTGCCGGACCTAGGGTCGGGGGTCTCGATATTCATCTCTGCCCTCACCTACTACCCTTTTTTGAGATTCGCTCCCACGATGGTTTCAATGTATTAGCAGCATTCTTCAAATTCAATGCCCACATATCCCTGAATAGCCCTTTGCTCAATCGTCACGCGCCACAAAATTACGTATGTTCCGTGCCGCTGGTCGCATTCTGCTTAGTATCGCGACTATAACCACCATAAAGGTAAGCCACATCCGTTTGGGAATGTACAAAGAACAAACACCCTCCCTGAAAAAACCCAACTTCATCTCCACCAACCACGCCCTTCCTACCCGAGGGGCCGGCAGGTTCAGCGAAGGCACTGCGGAAAAGTCAACTTTATACCATTTCTCCTCAGTGATGTTCAACATATAGAGAT
>NW_003217015.1:35955-63655 GCF_000006405.1 Perkinsus marinus ATCC 50983
ATTCACCCTCACGTAAGCCTCTTAGGCCCTTCCTGGTAGGACTCGATCGGCCCCCTTTTCAGTGCCCAAGGAGAAACGACAATGCTGCCATTCCTTCCCCACCAGCCTCCGGAGAAGCCTCTACTGCTAAGCCCACCAGTGAGGCCCCCTATCCCGTCACTGAGACGACCACAACGAGCTCTCAAACCACAGCACTGAACACTACCACTACTGCTGCTCCCGTTGCCGCTGAGGTCGACAACGAGAGTATAAAGCTACA
Organism: Perkinsus marinus ATCC 50983; assembly: GCF_000006405.1. Classification (NCBI taxonomy): domain Eukaryota; phylum Perkinsozoa; order Perkinsida; family Perkinsidae; genus Perkinsus; species Perkinsus marinus. The sequence continues at coordinate 36,215 of NW_003217015.1, forward strand.
GCCAGATTCAGAGGCTTCTATTCCCACTGAATACCCTGCCTTCGATGAGGAACCCAAGAAGAAAAGGAGTAAGAAAAAGAAGACCCGCGGAATCCGCCGCTGAGCTCGTCCATGTCACACGATGTTCGCAGTGGTAACTCGGTCGTAATCAGTTGCGTTCCATGATGTTGTTATCTCAATTTTTACTCTCCCCGAACTGGAAAAACCAAACACTGTCCTTGGAAAAAGAGTACACTATTATGCAACGATCCGAGAAGGGGCGAATCGTTACTGAACACAGTAGTAGGACGGGGACACTCAAAAGACTGTGATGATAACAAACACGGTATACCTATAGTAAAAAATCAACTACTCAAAGCACACTGTAGGCTTCCTACACCATGGCCACGGGGTAAGCTATCAACCATCGCTGGTTTTGCATATCTACTGCAGCTTCCAGAAATCTACTAGCAGTCAATGTACACCACACCACGTTCACAACGGTCAATATTATCCCTAAATCAAACACATTACACGACAGATGCAAAGACCCTCCCCGTACCAACTGCTCCCGTGAACTTCACAAACACCGCAGCAGCAGCGAGGAAGACTACTGGGAGCAATCCGTACCCTGAAAGAATCCTTCATAGCAAAAGTCAAGGACACTTTCCAACCTAAGATGCTCATCGTAGTATAGAGGTCAATCCCGTTCTGCTTGGGGCTCATCACGTTAGTCAAACAATAGATACCCAAACACCCAACCATCCCTAAACCGTATATGTACCCAAAGTGGACCTAAGATTCCGTATCACGCACTGTGAAGAAAATTTACTGCTACCTTTCCAGCAAGCACTAGCATGGTACCGAAGGCAGCCGCGATCAATAGTGGACCTGAGTCGAGATCAGCTGATGGTCTTCCTGGGTGGTTACCTCCGAGATCTGTGTCCTGCATTAGGTTCTGGCTAACACCACGGAAAAAGAGTATCGACTTTATACGGGCAGCAATAGCATCTAGGTCGATACCTGTTGGATAAAAACAACAAGGTCAACAACAATAAGGTCAACAACGAAAAGGTCGACAACAAAAAGGTCAACAACAACAAGGTCAACAACAATAAGGTCAACAACAAAAAGGTCGACAACAAAAAGGTCAGCAACAACAACAAGGTCAACAACAATAAGGTCAACAACAACAACAAGGTCAACAACAATAAGGTCAACAACAAAAAGGTCAACAACAATAAGGTCAACAACAATAAGGTCAACAACAACAAGGTCAACAACAATAAGGTCAACAACAACAAGGTCAACAACAATAAGGTCAACAACAATAAGGTCAACAACAACAACAACAACAATAAGGTCAACAACAATAAAGTCAACAACAATAAGGTCAACAACAATAAGGTCAACAACAACAACAACAATAAGGTCAACAACAATAAAGTCAACAACAATAAGGTCAGCAACAATAAGGTCAACAACAACAAGGTCAACAACAATAAGGTCAACAACAACAAGGTCAACAACAATAAGGTCAACAACAATAAGGTCAACAACAACAACAACAATAAGGTCAACAACAATAAAGTCAACAACAATAAGGTCAGCAACAATAAGGTCAACAACAATAAGGTCAACAACAACAAGGTCAACAACAATAAGGTCAACAACAACAAGGTCAACAACAATAAGGTCAACAACAACAACAACAATAAGGTCAACAACAATAAAGTCAACAACAACAAGGTCAACAACAACAAGGTCAACAACAACAAGGTCAACAACAATAAGGTCAGCAACAATAAGGTCAGCAACAATAAGGTCAGCAACAATAAGGTCAGCAACAACAACAGTAACAAAAGTAACAACGACAACAACACCAGCTGACGACTTACCAAGTTCTTCGAGAAGGGGAGGCTCATTGGCCAAATCGTCCTCATCTTCCGTATCTACCCACAACGCCTATGTCTCCACTACTGGACTAGCCTTAGTACCAAAGTCCCCCATAGAGCCCCCTACTGTGCTAGGCTGTTGAGCGGGAGGCACTCCACCACCCAACGATGGTTGACGGGGTGGTACAACTCCGCTACCACCCATTGTAGAGGAGGGTGACATAACGCTACCACCACCTGAAGGGAACTCCACTACGAACACAATACTCGAGTGAAGGGCATCACCTTGGTAGAAGTCAGGGAAGTCCCCAGAGGACCCTCCTGGTCCCCCACTAGCCCATGGGGACTGGACACCCGGACCGTTCACAGCATTGCCGATGAAGTGACTAGTCCCTGTTGATTGCATGCTATCAAAGTAAAATAAACTTCACCACATATGGTCGTGAATTTCCACGACTTACTCTTCCTCCGTATAGGAATATACGTTCGGTTTACTCAACTGAGCTCATGAAGTTCTCCACTACATCGTGAAAATCCACGGGTAGAAATATACAAAAAAACCGATAATTTCCCAAAATTTCCTCAGAATTTCCATATTGTTACTAACACATGTAGTTGACCATGTGCATATATTCCCACACTGCTCTTCCTTTCACATCGCATATTTCATCGTGAAATTATTCTCGCCGCTTCGAAGGCCCAGTAGCCTCCTACCACTGAGCGCAACAGCAACCGCACAGTACAATGCACTTCTTACGAAAACGACCATAGGGCATCGAAAGGTGTAGGGGAATTAGGGACGTGCTTAATCAAAGGGGCATTCAACAATAATACCTCCTTTAGTAATAATATTAACATCAATGAACATTACGTTACCACACCACACACACTTCATCGTCTCTTCTTCTTCGACACGGGCCTCTTCTTCTCTGAACTCTCAGGACTACGACGCCGCTTTCGATCCTCCTAACACGACCAACACAATAACCATCATAAAGCACACGCCAGCACAGGAGCTACATTGGCCGCCTTCTTCTCCAGCTCATCCCAGCTCAGTCCCTCCGATTCGTCCGATGCCAGAGACACCTCCGAGTCGGAATCGGATTCCTCGTCAACTAAAACAATGAGGATGTCGTACCAACTGCCGACTGTACTCACCCAAAAAGCTGCTTCCCGAATCGCTATCAGAGCCGCCACCTTTGTATCTGAGATGAGCAACCTTAGCTACTACCGACAATGGCGACCTACTCAGAGCCCCCAGCCTCCGATTCAACATCACTGTCTTCACTTTCAGTGTATTCCTCATCGCCCTCATCCATGCCATCGTCCGAACCTGACATGATCCGTATCCATACCGAGTGGTACCTTGGATACTACCCTCGTCAACAGACTCGCCAAACCATCCTTCCCAAGCGCCGTTGTCGATGAATGCTTGCTTCTTCCTGCAAAGAAAATGTGCATGCGTGCTACTTTCCATACCACTCCTTTCTGAACTTACTTATTAATTTCCTTCATAATGTTAGTCCAGTTCATGTTGGTGGGCCCCTGATACCATACAATCTAAAAAAAACACCACGCGTGGGATTCGAACCCGCGACCTCCTCCTCCTCCTTTTCCTACCCCTAATTCTCCCAACCACTGCTTGATCTGATCAAGACTCTCTGTTGGTATAATAGATATCCTAGCTGGTGTCTGCGTATAGTCTTTAAATATGAATGTCATGTCGAAGTTACGTAGATTGAATGATACCTGCATACCAACATCATCCTCTAACACCAGTAGTAGAAGTACTATTACCCTTTCAAAATATACGATATCGATGTTCCTAAGACTAAGCACATAAGCCGGCCATTCCGAGAGAGCAACTATACAGTCCCGACAAGGGTAGATGTCCACATGGGCTTTATTAGGAGTACCTACCATATGTTACTACCACTACTACTACTCCAGACAATGAACTCACCAGTGAACCCCAGCTCGCGATAAGGCATGTCAAACTCCAAGTTCGGGGCATACTGCGACCACACCTGCTCCTCTACTTGTCGTACAAACTCCCTGATATCAATACCACACAATGAACCACCATCAAATCTAATACTACTAACAGTACCGGAATAGTTTGTTGAGCTTAGTGATCATCTCCCTCTCCCTTTGCTCATCCATTATCTCATCTGGATCATACCCAGCCTGAATGGAAACACCTCACTACATCAGTTTAAAACTACAACAAAGAATTCATGTTAGAATCATAAATTACCCTCAATGCTTCACCAATAAAAAATTCTGTGAAATTTCCTCCCAAGTGGTCGACATCGCCAAAGCCCCCATCATTCTACCCTTCGTCTGGTCCCCAGGTCGTCACCAGCCGATCTAGTCTCCGTATAGAACTGGATATCATATGTCTTTTTCTTACCACTCACCTACTCATACCACAACTCCTCCAAATCTCACAGCCTCCTCCCCTTACCAAGATCGGATCTTTCAAGTTGAAGTGCAGCAACACCGTCTGGTCGTTTTCACAAGGCTGGAAAATTGCATGTGCGATATTCCGATAAATGATATCAACATGTTCGGCTCTAGAAGAGGTAAACCTGACCACAAAGCCCCTTCTCACTAATAGTAATCATATAATGCTACTCCACACTATAGGAGTATTGGAGGTATTATAATAGTAAAATAATCACTAGTATTATATATACTAGTATTAGTCCATATTCTTAGTATTACTATTATTAGTATTATAATAGTATAAAATCCATATTCCAGAACTGTATATATACACCAACATATGTATGCACAACAGCCCACTACATAGTGTGCGTGTGAACGAGGATATGCCGTGACACCAACGGAGGCGTATTACGGCAATAAGAAAAGGTAACCAGCTAAATACCCCTCCTTCTGACGAACCTTACAAGACTGTCAATACGGCTCACTCGCGTCAGGAAAAAGGAGGGTGCTAAAATCCTCCTACATAGTAAAACTTCTTTCGCTGTATTACAACATAATACACGTAATGATGAGTTTACACGAAACATAGGGTAAACCACGTATTAAAAATAGTACTGCCCACCACCACTTCTACTCACCTGAATCCATTCTGGTGCGCCTCCAACGTTCCCACAGCCCTATTACGACCAGTCGAGCCTAGCTGAGGCTTCACGTTGAGATCCCTAACCACTACCATAACAAGAACAACTCCTAAGCACCAAGCCTACCTCAGTACAGGTCTGCTCCTATCCTTTATCAACTTCAACGAGGGCTGCTCCTTAATGTCCTTCATAGTGTTAGCTTCCAACTCCCTCGTCCTCTGCCTCTTCTGGAGCTCCTTCAAGCCTCTGAAAATCAACCATTTCTCACAAGTAAATTTCCCATCCAAATTCCACTACCTAAATACAGCCTGCAAGTTCCTACCATCCTCCGCCCGATAATTCAGCTCTTTGAGGTAAACAAGGGTCTCCTTACTCCTAACATAAAATCACTCTCATACCACAACTCTGTCACTTCTCCCACCTGTTAGCCTCCGGGAACATGTCCTGCTGAACAAAGCTAGTACCCGGCGCATGAAAGTTGATACCTATCCCATCGCCACCATCATCATTGACACCCACCCCCACAACACGTACGTATGGACGTATACTTTCCCCCCTCGTCGTTAGGCTTGCTCACGTTCTTGATAGTTCGAATATGGAATGCCACCAGGTTGCCATTGATGGGCACCAACAACGTATCATGCTTGGCGTCAACAGTCAGCTTAGTCGTTCGAATATCACGAGGAATATCATCTGGCGTCGCATACGACTAAGACCACAACAACAACACCTTCCCTCTCTTCTCATACCAACAAACTCTAGCCTGGTGAATTCCACTATAGAATAAACCAGGCCACAGTAGAGTTGGCATTATTACATCACGCACAATTCCGAAAGCAATGACTACTATAAGAGCAACTAGGCCAACCTCACCTTGCATGTATCCAAGCACTTGTTCTTGTTAGTGGCATCATCACCAGAATCACCCGCATCTTCACCAGACCGGAGTAGCCTGGCTCGACACTCCTCCACCTTGCGAGCCCTCAGCTCATATTGCTGTTCCATCAACCTCTTCCTCTCCTCCTCATCCTCTGCTGTAGCTCTGTTACGACGTGTTCGAAGTCTGCAAAGAAATGCTTCTACTCCAAAATCAAGAGCTAATTCTATAAGTAGTGGAGACACGATGACACAATTTCCCTTTGCAACTCGGCTCCTGATGCCAATCCTGACCCTATTCGTGTCCTGGCAAAACTGTGTCATCATGCCTCCACTCACCAGCAGCTACCAACACCACTCCACGAAGACCTCCCGTTTCCCATCGCACCCCTGCTTACCGTGACTCGATTACAAGGTCGTCCTTCTTATGCTTGTGCCGCCCACTACTCGACTTGGCCTCCTCGCGACGTTTTTTCTCCCTCTTAGACTTGTCAGGAGTCTTATCTATCTTAGGTTGCTGCTCATAAGATTCAAAACAGGTCCGAAACTTACCATGCTGTCTCTTTTCTTTTTTGCTTTTCTTTTCCTTCTTCGTACTATCCTTCCTCTCACTCTTCACAACATCTTCGTTCTCTCCAGGCTGATCCGTATCAAGATAATACCTGTCATTAAATAAAATTGTAATAAAAAGACCCCCACCAGGGATCGAACCCACGCCTACATCACTTCATCCTTGCCAGACGACATCCCCGACGTAAGCAACTCCACCTAACACAAAGTAATCACCTCACCCACACTCTTCCCATACCTTCATCTTGCCGTCACGACCAGTAGATATGTAGGCTGAATCACACACCCACACAGCATAGGGCTTCTTCTTCTCATTCACCATCTTATCCCCCGCAAAGCCCACGCCCAGGTTGAGACACATCCCTGGTGTTATCTAAGCTCGATTCACATCGATCGATCGAGTTCAAGGATTTCCTCGCCTCTCCTCCATCACTACATGTTTATGATTCTTCGCATTCAACAGCATATGACCATCCCTGAACTCCAGCCCAATCGAATACCCACAGTCTGTTTGGAACTGGGACAGGGCGTCGTGGAGATACTCCACTGTTGACGCCTAAACAACAATAAAGGCGCCTTCTCCAATTTCCCCACAGTAGTGACATCACCTTCTGTTTTATGTGCTCAACAGCTGCATTATAGACCTCCTGACAAGTGACCGACTCCTTACCATTAATACCTACCATCCCTATCACTAAAACCATCATCACATAATACTACTCTTGATAATGGTATCCATAGTTGACAAACACAAGTTGTAATAAGCTCTCTGGTGCTTAGTGGGATCCACGATGAGAGTTCCTGACAAATACTATAGCAATCTTAAGACTCCCAAAATCTCCTTACTGGTGATGTTGGTTGAGTACTCCCTATACTTAGCTCCAACCGAAACGACAATACAGCTGAAATCAAGAGCCTCCCGGTTGGGCTGAACGTCAGGCCGTAATGTGAACTCCTTTCCAGACTGTATCAACGTGTATACCACATCCACTGCCTTGTCTGAATACGAGCAACGTTGAGGGAGGTGTGGTATGAAAGGCATCCCTCCCTACCTTCAGCCAGATACGGGAACTTCTTAGCCCATCTTGTCAGCATCTCCTTATTCTCAGCTGCCGACTCTACTGTATCGCATATGGCCTCATGGGACTTCTTCGCGTCCTTTTCAATGACCTAAACCCATGTATAATATCCCCAACCCTTTCCCCTTTCCTCCACTACTGATTCCACATCCCTAACCATCACCTGCTTCATCAACAGCGTGCCTGAGGCAACACACTACCACTGACAGACCCAAATAACCCATCCTTACTGAAGATGGCACTCCTCCTCATATTCTCAACCTCCTCAGCATCCTTGATCATCATCCAAGAGCTAACAGTAGCGGTAGCATTACCAATGCTATCATGAGCAAGAGTATCATTCGATGAACACTGAAGAGCAGCAAGCATCCTCCCTACTACATCCACTTTACACTACGTAGTTAGTAAAGCCTTTGGCCATCTTCCCCACATGCTTCTCCTTCTTCAACAATCCGACTTGGCACTTCTTCTCCCCTGCAATCGCCTTAGCCATGCCTGACGCAAGAGCCCAACGATATCAGTAGTCTCGTCCACCACGAGTAACTTACCAAAGACTTTATCATATACAGCAACATCGCTGGCACCGTCGAGGACTTCGTAGTGGATAGTGAACCTATGGTTCAGCAAAGGGTGTCCGCGAGTAACAGCGGTAGCAGTAGAATTGGTATTACTTATCTCCTAGGGGAACTCCGGTGAGAAGCTTCTCGAGAATTTCCGCCTTTTTCTTATCACTTAATATCCACAACGAACGCTTATCCTTATCACCTCCAAAGATCACCTGGCTTACTCGTGAGCATAATTTTATGCAACTTTCCCTACCATAATTGTTTCGGGCAGTTCACCACCCAACAACCACTGATGCATAGCTAAAGTCTTCTGTTCGAGGGCATCATCACTGACCTCACCAGCGACCAGGGCCTGGAAGGTTGTGACCAGGGGCTGACCACATCAAGAAGGGCCTACCACTGCCTGCTGCTTCTCGGGCCAGTTTTCGAACATTCTCATCATTCTACGTACGAAACTTTCCCTAAAAGTGATGGTGACAGTGGTGGTGACACTGATCTTCCGTATCACCCAGCAGCCTTCTTCTTATCCTGTTGTTCTTGCTTGGGAGAAGATGCGTTCTTAGGAGAGGAGCTCCTGTCCAGCTTCACGGAGGCCCCATCAGAAGGCCTACGACTTGCTGGTGTGGTAGGGCTCAATGTTGGGTCAGTCATAATATGGCAACGTCCCACTGCCTTCCTAATATTATTAATACCAATGGTATACTCAACACAAGGCCAAGATCTTGTAAATTCGTCTAAAGTGATCTTCGAGAAATATCATGAAGTTGCAGCTAGGGATGCAGCAACGTACCCTAGCCTTGGAACTGCGAGAAATGTCGAAGTCAACTCTACACCAATAGAAAACGGCAGAGATGAGTCGAAAAAATTATTCGATTGTGATGGCGCGCGCTGTCTCATCGGCATTTTGAATTTTCGACACGTAATGACGGCTTGTTACGCCTTGCAGTTCCAAATCCGTCTTTCGTGATCCCTCTGTAGCTGCTGTCCTCTTCAAATTTACTATGAGTACGGGCATCATCGCGACGCTACAGGATCCTGAGAAACGCAAAATGTGGCTGGCCAACAATATGGTAGTAGGGGTATTAGGTGGGTATAAAATCTTCACTGTGCGTGACACTGCTCAGGACAACATACGCTTCTGGGGTATCTTCTGCCTGGTGGGCTTGGTATTGTTCTATGTCTCCTCCGATTGGGACTTTTCAGTGCTTCTTACGATCAGCTCTATGATAAGTATGTTCTCGTTTTTAATGGTAGTAGTGAAAATAGGTAGGCTGAGAAAGTGCTGCTATGGTCAAATGAAAGGTTCTTAGAAACGTCCAAGTCGGTCAGTGGAGTTTCACTGAAGATGTTCGAATGCTATACACTAGTCAGCGTTTGCAGGCTAGGGTCCATCATCCCTTTTGACGGGTACTGTTCCTAACCTAATCCGTATCTAACCAGCTTGAACCTAAGATACCTTCCCTACGACCGTTCCGGAGATTGGCTATATCGACTAACAGAGGTTATCAGTCTCTGTCTAGCAAGCACTGTTGTGTACTCTCGAATCACAACCCCTTCTTCCTAATCATACCACACCTCAGATACTTCTGCCGCGTTCGATACAGAGCGACCTATGAGGCCGGAGCTGACACCTTGAAACACGTGTACCTGATGATTATAGCGCTGGTCTTGGCCGGGATATTTCACCCGAGGCTCAATGCCTTCATGCCTGCCGACATTGCGTGGGCTTATGCGCTCTATCTTGAATCTGTTACAGTGTTACCTCAGCTGTTCATGTTCCAGAAGCAAGGAAAGGTAGATGATGAATGTCAGGTTGGTGTGGTATCATCTGGTGTAGGTCGAAGCCTTCACGAGCCACTTCCTTGCTGGCCAGGCTCTGAGCAGGGTAGTAGTGTTGAAGAGGGTAGCCAGTGAGGTTGTATTTCTGATAGGTTTGCTCCTTCATCTTCTGGTGGTCATCCTATAAGGAGTTGAACGATCATAGGCATCCTATCAAGGCTTATGTTGGGTAACAGCTGCCATGGGGAGCGGCAACTCGTGATGAGTCATATTTGGACCTCGAAAGTATCTTTTATATCTTAAAGCGGCATGAGGAAATATGCACATGGGCAACTACACGTTTTGAAATTCTGAGGAAAATCAGGGAAATTATTTTTTCTGTATACTTGTACACTAATCCGTATTTAAACTCCCATAATTTGTGGAGAAACTCCAAAGCTCAGGTGAGGAAAGTGAATATATATTGAGACTTCGAAACGCATTCCTGTCATTACTATTGCGTTAAAAATATAATCCTTGTAGGTATTGGGTGATGCTCATGCAGTTGTTGCAGTTGATTGTGATGGGAGACTTTATATACCACTACATAAACTGGTAGGAGTCTCACTCTCCCCTACTGGCTCGAGAGTTCACGTCCTTTTCTCAGCCTCCGTAAGGGTGTTCCGGTCACACATATCTTGAGCGATGTTGTATAGTGCTTCACAACTACTACCACTAGTATTCGCGGTTTACGGCTAAAGTGCTTCGGTGGGTGACAGAATAGCATTAACATGGTTATACGATGGGACGGGTTTTGAAATGGCCCTGCGTTCAGTATTAAAATCGTATTTTCGACGCGACTATGTGTTGGGTTAGAAGTGGGAAGTGGCTGGAAATGCGCTTGAGGGCGTGGTGATTTTCAGTTTGGACTCGAAATTTTGTAAATACGAAAATGATATCTTCTTAAGTGAACGAATGCAGAAAATAGTTGTTGGTGGACAGGCTAAAACCGTCGTTTACCATATTGCGTTGAAACCACTTAATGGTGAGTGTGAGTGAACCAACACGGCACGACGGTACAGAGTTGCACGCGTGCGCAAGAAGGCATGCAGTCCTGATCTCAGCAACAGGACAGTATCAGTCAACATCTTTCATCCGAGTACAGAAGACGATTCTGTGCATCCGTACAATCCTTTAGTCATGCGTGCGCTGCACGCGAACACACACAGTAGTCGCTTCGGCTTGTGACCAGTGTTGTGGGTCCAGTTTGCCTGCACCGTTGCTATCTTATTTAACCTTCGCCTTTCTCTTCATAGCATATGAGCTCAATATCGCTTACTGTGCTGAGCATTGTGTGGTATTCGTACAGAACTGAGGTGCAGGTAGTGCGCTTATTATTATTGTCCTAGGGTCGTAGTATTGGTTGCTCTAGCTCGAGTTCCCTCGTTGTATTGTTCTTAGAGTTCATCAACCGATACCGCGACTCCCATAAGATTGGTTTTGCTTGTCTACGCTCAAGTCACGAAATCCCCCAGTGTTATAACAATTGTGTCGGTACAGTTTCTCGAGTATCTTCCAAGCTGCGCTAGGCGAGTAGTGCTAATAGGTAATCATTAGTTAAACAAGTCTCAAGTAATTATCATTTCCCTGTGATACATGATCTCGTTAACCCAGGAGACTGGACGTATCCCTGCTACCCAGTGTTACACCAATCACGGTACATAGGGTTTGTGCCGAGGGCGTTCCTACATACCCTGTCGAATGATAGGCAGCAATCACAGCAGATAAGAACCGCAGCTCTGGTGAAAAACACTTGGTTTTTTGTGAAGTACCCTTACTCTATCCGTTCTGTGGAATGGGCGTAGACCGAAAAAATATGATCATATAGATCGCGGTTCGCTTACATTTTCGTCCTTCCGAAAAAAGCTTCAAAGAATTTTTTTATGAGCATTGCGAGTGGAATTCACCCTGGGGATTCCATTGGCATTCGCGCTCTCTAGGAGCTTGGTGAGTGCGTCACGCAAAATTCACAAAAAACATCCTGGGTGCGTTGTGCATGGCCATGAATTTGTTTGGGGGGTTGTTCGACTTTCTCTTCAACTCAAGAACATGTGAATCTGCTATAAAAATCTTTTCAGGAAATCACATGTTACTGCCTAGCGTGCTGTTGATATCAAATTTTGAATTCGGGTTTTCATTGTAATTTTATGTCATCATGCTGACTACAAATAGAATCCCTATCGTATTCGAACAACGACGCACATCTCCTATCACATTATGGCGGGGCTTTAGCTCCTCCACTGCACCGCTCCCGCTGCACGGCGTTAGGGTCATAGACCTTACCAGGATCCTAGCAGGACCGTATGGGGGGATGATGCTAGCAGATTATGGCGCAGGTGAGAGACAGACGGCTCACCTTACTCTTGGACTCTTTGTGTGGTAGAGGTGATCAAAGTGGAGAAGCCTGGTGTTGGGGACGATGCTCGAGCCTGGGGTCCACCATTCACCCACAAGGGTCGTGAATCTGCCTACTTTATAGCTCCTAATAGGTAGACTGCCTTAGAGGAGATTAAGTCGTGCCTGTCAACACTACAGGAACAAGCATAGCATTGGAGTAAACTTGAAGACTCCTGAGGGTCAGCAGATTATTAAGGATCTTGTTAAAGTCAGCGACATCGTCATAGGTTCCACGAATGTTGACAAGGGTGTGGTATGACTTTCCATCTCAGAAAATTACGTGCCGGGTACGTTGGCTAAGTATGGGCTCGATTATGAATCTTTGCGTAAGTTCAACCCAGCCCTGGTATACGGTAGTCTTACTGGCTATGGTGACACAGGACCGGACAAGGATAGACCAGGTAGGTGATTGATCCAACGTGTCACCATCGTCTCTGACATAGGGTATGCTTTGATGGTGGAGGGCCGTTGTGGTATGATGGCATGCACGGGCATAGGAGATCAACCTGTTAAGATCGGCGTTGCTTGGACTGATATCCTTGCTGGTCTACACCTTCACGGTAAGTGAATACAGTGCTTGTCAGTATTGTGTGCGAAATGTGCGTCATTTTCTGAGGTTAATGAGAATTGATATGAATCCCTACGTATACAATGTAACTACTGCTATGAGCAATTCTTTTTGTCATCCCGGGCTCGCCCAGGTTTGCCGAATTTAGTATGCAAACGAACGATGTGTCCGATTACAGCGCACTGCCCTTTTTACTTCATGACCGCCATCCATTTTTCTCAGGTGGGGTATTGGCGGCCCTGTACAACGCCAAGGTGACTGGTCAGGGCCGGCATGTGAAATGCAGTCTGTTGGAGTCGCAAGTCTCTGCTATGGCTAATGTAGCCAGTGGTTACCTTATAGGTGGTGTAGAGTGCGCACGTATGGGGACGCAGCACCCGAATATCGTCCCGTATGGAGTAGGCTGCCCTTTGCCCCATGGGGCTCTCCTATTGCTCCTGGCAGGCTTTCCCCACCGCTGATGGTCACATAGTTGCTGGGGCATTGAACGATGCTCAGTGGAAGAGTTTTTGTAACGTCTTGGGCAGACCTGATTTAGAGGAGGATGAGAAGTAGAAGACTTTAGGGAGATCCCCATTCAGTGCTCTTGTTAGGTTCAAGACCAACGAAGCACGCTGTAACCACAGAGATGAGCTCAATGGTATCTTAAATGAGATACTTAAAACGAAGAGGACAGAGGAATGGATGGCCCTACTTGACGTTTTGCCGCATAAGGAGCGACTCGCCCATGACAAGCTTCAGAACATGCAAGGGGTGAGTTGGACTCGGTTCTTGATTCGGGGGTCGAAAGCGTGTAGGTATTCTCTGACCCGCAAGTCTTGGCAAGGGGGATGAAGTTGACAGTAGAGCACGCTACTGCAGGTACGGGTTTTGTTGCTATCGTCCTACCTCACGCACTGTGCTCAGGTCCAATTGATGTTGTTGGCCCCGCGGTGAAGTTCGAGCCGGCGCCTCTCAAGGGGGAGAAGTCCTTACCACCACCAGCGCTCGGTGAACACACTAAATGGGTGCTGCAAAAGTGTCTGGGCTACTCTGATGAGAAGATAGCGAGGTTGGCTGAAGACCGGATCGTCCACATCATGACTAATGAGCCATTGTAGAGCATTTCACTACACGAGCCCAAGAGCGCATGGTCTTCTATATAACTTCTTTCAAGTCAGAAAAGTTCGTATGCTCAGGGCCGAGCTACTCAGTTTTGATACTCACGGTGGAGGTTTTGTATGAGTATTTTACTCTCGGAGTCTCAGAGGGCTGAAAGATTGTCGGCCAGTTCATATCTTTCGCCGTGGGGCTCTGACGATTATCGACTTTCTAAATGCACGCCTTGTGTCTGTGGAGTGTGAACAAGTCTTTGATGTAGCTATGATAAGGACATCTGGAGTCTAGGTCTTGAGAAACAGGTTGAAAGCATATACATTTCGAACGCGGTCGTATACTGTTGGTCTTCCACAACCAGTAGGGTTGAGTTCTACTCGAAAGGCTCTACTGTGTATTGGGCACAGGACCAAGAAGGAGCTATCAAGGAGTTAAACCTTCCTATGTCTGGACATCGTGAGTTTCCTGAGTTCAGCAGTTGCTGACAAATGAGCATCGACTGGGCTCAATCAGCAGCCTCCAGGCTTGTGATTAGTGGCGAAGTGGAGTTTCTCTTGAATGACGAAGACTCAGAGGGCCGAAGTTGAACACCTATAAAATACGCTTGGATTCTCTATGTCTACTGGTGTTACTCGTCACAAGAAGCGATAGCGCATGCGTGCAAAGACGCACCCGGGTTCGATCCTAGGGTCCGTATTTTTTATTTCGCATCTCCCCAGAGGCTCAACAAAGTGAATATTTATTTCTCAGCGTGTTAGTTTGTATATCATGGTTCAGCCAGTATTCGAAGACTCAACGGTAGCCCTATCATCGTGTTTCCTCTGCGGAGTGCTCTTCTTTGCGGAGTTCTACCGCCTCAAGGGGGATGTTAATAAAGCGAGCCAATACGTGGCAATGTTCCATCATGTTGTCTCTACTGTACTAGCAGCTGCTGTCATCATTATCAACTGGGACTCCCTATGGACCTTGGCTAGCTTCGGGTAAGGCAACAGGACACCAAGGAAGCACCTTATGGGTTTTTTCATACTAAGCACGTGTGTTAATAGCAACTAGAGGCTCTCAGTGATAGAGACATCGCAACAACTACTTCATAGAGTGGCATCCAGTTGAGAATCATCCTTAAACTACTGTATGGCGACTTTCAGGTACAACACTGACTATTCCCTCGTCAACATACTACAACATTTCAACATTGGCTATTTCACATACGACCTGGCCCATGTTCTCACTTGGGACCGCAAGTTCCTCGGTCATCATGTAGTTGCCATTGCTGGTAGCTCCTCTCCTTCCTATGAGGTCGCGTCTTATGCCGTTTTCAGGTTTCCTTACGTCTGATGTCGCCAATGTATTCGGCCTGGCTAATGCTGTGAACACTTTCATCACGGAGTTGGGTTCAATAATGTACAACTACTACAATACTAGACGCTCTACTACGACCTATACAGTCTTCGTGGTAGCGTATTCGATCTCGAGAGCCTTCTTACTAACATGGAGTTTCCGTGTGCTCTGGCAAGCGACTCATCCTCCGGCCGATTACGTGTACCCATTTTGGGCGCCTTATGCGATGGTCATTTTGCAGTCGTCAATTTTCATCATTAACTTCAAGTTCCAGTTAACTCACTTGAGGAAACTATATAGGATACTCTCCGGACAGAAGGCCGCACCAAAGCCAGTCAAGAGTACTGAGACTGAACTGCAGTCGGGTGGAGAAGCGGTCAACAACAACAAGGAGGAGGAGGAAGAGGAGGAAAGCGTCAGCGACGATGAGAATCCGGCCATTCCAAAACGAATTTTACGTAATCGTGCTAATGGTGTTGCCCTTGGAGAGACGACCACAGTAGCTTAACAAAGGTCTTCCTTAAATACCATCAATATCATTCATCGGAGTTGTTTCTACTGAGACTGCTATTTACCGAGGCGTTGATCCATGGATCAAAGCTGACCTAAAATACCCTGTGAGAATCGCTCACAGCCCTTTATGCTCGGGCGGATTGTTGAGTACTTTCCTCGACTACAGCGTCGTGTTGGTTGGGGAGAACGATGATATGTATAAAGTGTCGAGGCGCTGTTCTCGATGTCTCAGTATTCGTTTTTACGTCCTTCTTGGTCACCTCCTGCTAACCTACCTTGGGACGATAGGAAAGGTCCTAAAGTAGCAGCCGTGATGTTCACTGAAGACCCGACTGGTGTCGTCACATCCTTTTTCCTATGCGGCTCGGTTTTCATGTTCTACCTCTACCAGAACGGGAGTGTTCGAAAGTCGTGCGATCTTGCCTCGATGTTCCACCATGTGACAGCGATGGTGATAGCTCTTGCGGTGATCATCCTAAACTGGGATGAGCTGGTCTCGACCAATGCCTCTTACGCGTAATAGAAGGCACATGGACGAGTGTCGCCGACTTCGTATTTTTAGGTATAATTCGGATCATAAGTTGGTCAATACACTACAGTACTTCAACATAGGCTACTTTTTGTATGACTCAATACACGTGTTATCGTGGGACAGGAAGTTCATCCCTCATCATGCTGTGGCTATCGCTGGTAATAAAGGGACATACTAAGCGTAGTAGGCCCTACCTAGTCGTGTTGAGAACCATTCACAGTGAAAAAAGTATCAACGTGAATACCTCTTTTCGAACCGAGGCAAAGAACGCCCTATTTGGTCGTCACTGAGGGTAGGGAACTCTCGGATGTTGCGGTTTTTGGAGCTATATGGCAATATCGTTGCTAGCGTTGAAATATATGCTCGCTTTTCTCAGCTGATAACAGCAGTTTCCTCGCTAGTCCAAGAAGTAAGCATACGAATTTGAGTAGAAGTGTATAGAAAGCAACAAGAATTTCGCGAATTTCCATATTGTCACCAACACATGTAGTTGAGCATATGCATATTCTCCAACACTGATCGTTACTATCCTGTCAGGTTTTGGTCTGTCGGATGTCTCAAACGTTTTCGGTCTGGCAAATGCCGTGAATACTTTCATCACGGAAATGGGGTCTGTCATGTACAACTACTACAACTCGCATAAGTCCACCAAGACCTATATCGTATTCGTGGCGGCCTATTCTGTATCTAGGTTGGTCTTCCTGGCGTACAGCGTGTTAGTTTTCTACCAAGCTTTGACCCCACCACTGGAGTCGGTGTACCCTTGGTGGGCCCCTCTAGTTATGATATCTCTCCAGGCGATGCTATTCGTGGTGAATTTAAAGTTCCTCCTCACACACTGCCGCAAACTGAGGAGAATCTTGCGGAAGCAACGAGAGGAAACGGGAAGTAAATGCCAACGGAAGGCCGCGACTACGACAACGGTCGCTGAGGAATGTGTGATTTCTGACGATGAGAAAACGGCGCGGGAGAGTAAGGTTCCAGTGATTGGGAGGAATCCTTCACAATGGCCAGCTTGAAATGCTGAGGGTTTACAGTAGCAACTAAAGTGTAGCTCTTTTCATTGCTCTTTGTGGTGTTGAGATAAGTGATTGCTCTGGGGGGGATATGGTCGGAAACATACAACAGCGTACACAACACACGACAGGAGTTTGTGAGAGAATGTTCATACTCATCGGAGTAGTGGTTAGCTAGGTATGGGTTGGAAGGTCATCGAAGCCTACATCACACAGCTTGTTCTGTTCTGTTTTGGTCCTGTCTGACATCCTAGCGTAGGATTCCTAGGGTATTACAGTCTCTCCCATCTCTAGCTGATCTGAGCGATGCCGCCTACTTCATATGCATGCTAGAAAACTGCTAGTCGTGGGCACCTCGAATTCATCATCTGCAAGACGCTGTTGGTCATCTATAAGCATCTATAGAGCTGCCAGCCCTCTCTCCTTGGGGTCACTGTTGTGCATGTCCTGGCCTAAGACAGAGCCTTGACAGATCCAAAGTTAAGGCGATGAGTCATCGCCCATTGTCATCGTCGATGACAATGGGCACGAAACGTGTAGAGAAAGACGGACGCATGAATGCTACCAGAGACGACCATGGACAAATTCGGGGAAGGTTGGGATCACCATAATCGATGAGCCTAAGGCTTTCGGTGAAAGAAGATACGGCTATAATATGGGTTCGGCATGTATATCCATGCACTATGCGATACTCTTTCCACTTGCGTTTGAGTAGGCGTTTCGGGATTCGACCGGATTGGTGTTAGCCATCAGGATGCCACCAAGACGTTCAGTTGCCGCTAAGGCCGAGGCCGCCCCTCTTGCCTACAAGCTACGTTACTGTGATAAGGACAGCATATCCCCAATTTACACTGTTCGGTCTGTTGCGAGGTCAGCTCTACAACAGCATCTACCTTGTTCTTGTGCATGCGTGCCGATGATGATGAATAGGTCTTCACTGACCCTGTCTGTGCTACGCCTTGTGGTCATACCTTCTGTCGGGAATGCCTCTATCAGTGGCTCGAGCTCAGAAACACAACCTGCCCAGAGTGGTAGGTGATACCTGAGCTCGCAGTGCGTAATCTCTGATTCCAGTCGTGCTACGATTATCAAACAGAATTGCCATAACGATCTCATGGCCCGAAAGTTCCTCGATGAACAGGACGTGTAAGCAGCCGCCCATGCCCTACTCAGACGATCGCTAGCGTCAGGTATTGTCCATTCCGAGGTTGCCAGTGGGACGGTAAGCATGGGGACCTCGAGGCCCATATGGGAGACTGTGATTGCGATCCCAGTAGAGTGCCGGATTTCTTAAAGTGAAGAGCATTTCCTCGGGAGGTGTATGTTCAGTGTTCGTTGCTCAGATCGTCATCCCTAGATGATCCAGAGGGTACAGTGGATGGTGTGGTGATGGGAGGGGCCCTAGGGTGATGAGAGGCCCTTAGGCAGACGAACAAAAAGGTCCCCTTTAGATGGAGTTATTACGACAGAATAACTCGAGTCTATTCAAGGCAGCCGAGCAGGGCTTTTTTACTCGTTCTGCCGTCCCTGTGGAGGAGATACTGGACGACGACGATGAGGGCAGTAAGGAGGGGAACGCTCCATTGTCACATGAAGGCTCCCTACATGGTAGACATGACTCAGCCTCCCGAGCCCACATAGAGGGAAAGTGAAGCGATTGCCATACCAGATTCCTGACCTAATTACTATCCATATATGTCACTATTACTGCTCACGTTAAGCGTAATCTTGAAGCCTGGTGTTGGTCAATGAACTGTTGCTGCTACTGTATGATGAGAGGATCAGCAAGGAGATAGTTTATCGGTACTCTACGGAGGGTAGGTCACCACATCGACAGTGTCGATTCGACACCTTCAGTTCTGCGAAAGCTACCATCACTATGGACCAGCATGAGCTTTCTTTATACCCCTGTGCTATAGGTGACGGGGAGGCGTCCGTTTGTGAGGACACTCTCCTTCGAGATCGAATCTTGACAATTGATGAATAGGCGTATGCTATGATACAGCATGTTGCAGCGTCACTACCCGATCGCCTGGTGACAAGAAGTGGAGCCTACCCTACTATCGAGTGGCCGGCCTCTGGCCCTTGTATAGGTGTCCACGAATAAGTAACAACAATTTTGTCATCAAGACTCCCATTGTCTTGTTGTTCAGGTCCCCCGGAGTATTGTACGAATGCGACTACATCAAAGCAAGAAGGCTGCTGCCCAGGAGGGGCTACTGGCCTCAGTGAGGTCCCTTCAACAGCGACCCGCACTGCTGGAGGCGTGATCAGCGCAGCCTCATTGTCCATCACTAGCATGGTTAGAGATGCTTACGGTTCAAGTTTAGTCTTTCGACCCAAATCTGTATTCAGGATCCGCTGTCCTGCTCACCATACCATTTTAAGTGAGTGAGATGTGGATCTCACTGGTAGCATTCTGACGTGGTTTTATGAGGTATGGAAGCGGACAGTCTCGCCGTCACAATCGTGAAATGACATCACGCGGAACAAACTACTGACTAAGTAAGTATTGACTATTTCCTGACTGCTTATCTGGAACTTAGAACTTGTATGTTTCGGACAACACTGAGAGGTGAACAATATTCAGCACAGCATGATGATCATTAGATCTTCTTATCGATGCTTGCAGATTGCCTTCACCATATACTGTTCCTTCAGGAAGGGCTTGGGGTTGCCGAAAATATTTGAATACTGTCTCACACCAGCTATGCATTTATCTAATACGCTGTTGTACACTCCAGGAGGTACCGGCAGTCTCTCGACCTCCTTGATGTCCCTGACAGTAGGGGTATGTGTTACCGAGAGTTAGAACATGACTTACCCAGTCAAGTGATTGGCTGGGCACCTCCAGGCAACTGGATGAACCTTCCCGTCTGTCACACTGAACCATATGGTCTTATATGATGCACCTTCAAAGTACGATAAGGAGCAGTCGGGATCTATCTGTTCAGCATCGTCGATATGCAGTTCTTGGGGACCACCGTTTTTCAAGGGGCCATCCACCTAAACGAAGTGGGTGTAAATAGTGGACTCGCCATAGCATCTAACCTTCAATTGACCCCCGGACATAGTGAACCCTTCGTTCACTTTTCGTCGAGTCAGGGCAAAAGTGCTGCTTAATACCCAGTAAAGATGCAGGAGAAAGCTCATTGCTGCAACTCGCAAAACGTCCCTTGGAAACTGCGCACATGCTGTATTTTCGGGCGTGCGCTACTTACAAAGCGCTGGTTTACCGACTGGTGGGCAACACCCCTCAGAGGTTCAAAGGGAAAACATTTGGGGTTGTCAAAGGCCATATGCTCACAGAAAAGAGGACGCTCAGTGTTGATTTTCCCCGAACGTATCGGTATGATGCACTTTTGGCGTAGGAACCTCCGGACGAATCGAAACTATAACAAAATATGTATTTGACCACAACAGCAAATAGCTTGTTCACACCACCCTAGTCATGTTCATGGTTTCAGTGAAGGAGTCAGTTAACAACAAAAGCATCATTTAGCCACATTCATTCAACGAACTCTTCCTCGCTTCTCTCCGCCTGAGAATGAGAACGGTCATATCAAACCAGGGTTAAGAGACCTTCAGCTCTCCGGTACCTCTTCCCGGCTTCGGATCCTATTGATCATCTCGTAATCTCTCTTAGTTAGAGATAGGGTCATCTTGGCCGTGCCCAAAGACTTCTCGCGGCTTCCATTACTTCTGACACTCTTCACAGCGACCTTAGCTTGAACTCGGCGTCCTCTCCCATCTATTGTCTGTGGTTTTATCGACATCGTGACTTCGGTGCCATCGTCAGTGGAAAGGCGTCCATTCACCGGGTCAAGACGACCATCGTGTAGAATCGACGCCTTAATTGGTTTTCCAACATACGCCGACAACTTCAGCCTGGTCGCATCGTCGGGATCGAGTTGGATCTCGGATGCGTCCACCTACTGAGAACAGTCAAGTGCCGAAAAACTCCAGAGTTTACCTTTGGTTCGAACAGTGTGTCTGCGAAATCATCTTGAATCTCTAAAGTGACCGTCATCAAACCGCGGCGTACGATACTTCCTTTGTCTCTCAGAGGCTTCAGCATCACTTTGCCGGTCCACTTGTTGGCACCCGTCTTGGCAAACGTTTTTGGTTTGAGAGATATTGAAGTAGTGGGGTCATCATTGCCCTCGATCTCCAACTGATTATTGGCTTTAATAGTCAACCCTCTAGGACCAGCCTCGCCCTCAATGTTAAGACGATCCATATTGCTCTGGGTGAGCAATATCTTCGTCTCCTATAAATGAAGTGAATGGACGCCCACAAGAACTCTGCTAAAACTTACCTCAATAGGGCCGTCTTCCTCGTCCGAATGCTCCTCGATCTCCCTCGCCTCGAAGCCATTACTTCGTTGCCTCCAGCTCTTAACTAGATGCCCAAACATCATCGAGTAGACCTTCTGTGTTTCTCCCTCCGCGAGCTCTTGGATACTCCCATCCAGCTTGATAGTAGCCCGAATGCTCCTCGTCCCACGGAGGCGTTTATCTTTTACTCGAACTTTCCCATCGAAGACATTCTCATCGGTCATGATCAAACCCTTAGGGCTGAGGCTGAGACCCTTAAGCCCGCCGTCAAGCAAGTTGATACGGTAATCAGGCTTTAATTGCATTTCATGGCACTGCCCAGGCTTGGAGTCAACCTGTGGGATCTCTTCTGCGAAGCAGACTTCTCCCTGAAAGCAACCATAGTGATAGCGAAGACCTCATTAAGTAGCCTACGTTCAGCTCGGCACCCTGGACAAGCCCGAGTGGCCCACACCATATGAGAATGAGGAAAATCATTGATGCAGGATGGAAAAAATTTGTATCCACGAAGCCAGGATGGCCCCTCCTCAACTCAAGGCTGTCAGTATTCACTCGGGTTCACGAGCGACATCGTTTTATGGACATTCCTGATAAAAATGCCGAGAATACGGCGACAACACAATCACTGAGCATCTACGAGGTATGATTTGATCTTGCGAGGCAATCAGAGTTGCATACGTTGTTGTATGTCGCACCCTAAGGAGCGTCTATGTCGGCCGAAGTGCCCCATGCGCTCGGAAGTGATGCGGGCAAGCCCGCAGAAGATCCTTTCGCCGGCTCGTGTTCATTGACCTCAGCTTCCTTGAACAGACTTTGCATAGCGTCTCCCTGAGGGCATGCGGACATCACAATGCGAAACGAACTTAACTTACGATGTCATATTCATTCACAGGGACCGTTGTGGGGGACGGCACCTGAATGCAAACGGACGATTATAGTCAGGAAGCATACATCATGACCACCGGAGGCGGAAACCCTACCCGAACTCCCCAGCCTCGAGCGACATCTCCGAACAGCTTCATGTACATGTCCACATTATCGCCTTGTAGACTTTCTTCGACGGTTCCCTCAAGCTCGATGGTTGCTGGTATAGTATTTGGGGGGCAGCAGGGGTGACCCTTACGGCCCCTCTTCTTCACTCGCACTTTGACGGTGAAGACGTTATCACGAACCATCGTGAGGTCCCTTCCGGTGAGGGAGAGCCCCACCTCCTTAGGCAAGCCCGGCTCTTCAACGAGCTCGATACGCTGATCGCGGTAAACTTTCATCTTGTGGCAGTGGACGGATTGCCCAGAAGGAGACGTCGGGTTGGTGAAGACGTTACGGAAGCTCTCTCTTTCAACCGAATCTTCGAAGCAGACATTCCCCTGAAAGGAGATGTTTTCAAAGCCGACATTCTCTCGCTATAGATCACCTGGAGGAATCTCCCTGCCTTGTGGGTCAAAGATGCGAAACCTGTCGAGAGGCCGCCAACGGTCAGGATGAGACGCATTAACAAGAACAGCTCTGCTGCAACCGCACCAATGGCAGAGGCTGCCACCTCTCTGTTCACATATCTTAGAGCCATCTTACATCACCCCAACCCGACAACAGAAGGCTTTCACAAGCAAATTGACATCAAGCCGTTATGCATGGCTTATCCGTGAGTTGAAGGAATCGTCAATGGTGCTGCAAGTCAATTCCGTTGGGGAAACCGCTTCCCTGTGTGTGGGAAGGGAGATGGGATACGTAATGTATGGGATATGATATATAGACATGGTTTCTGATAGGCTATAAAGCCTATAACGGTGATCGGATAAATACAGTATAGGAGACAGCAGACAGAGGTCTCCTCGGGTACACGCCGTCTCGACTCCTCGGCGGGTCGCCGTCTCGAGGGTTCGGACAAGTGCAAGTCTTCCGATCCCAGTCCCCCTTATGGCGATTGATGGGTAATTCATGGAAATGGAGCCTTTTGAAGGGGCGATTCAGAGTTTGTACCCGGAGAAAAAATCACTCAGTGAGTAATAGATGAGTGACTAGGTTTGGTGATTTTTGCGCCGACCAACCAGTCGGTGCAGCTCGGCACGCTTGTGGCCGAGCCATACAAGACAGGCTTTTCAACTTGAGTAGATCACCAAAGACGACCTTCAAGTCCAGGCCACCAACCACCGAGAAGGAGACCCTTTTGGGTCGGTGTTGGTCGGCATGATCTCTCACCTTGTGGCTCATTCGTGGAGGCGGCTCCAAGAAAAGTTTTCCCACACAGATCCTGGCAGCAAACTACCTCGGCCATGGCACTCTGCTGATGGTCGAGGCTCGGCCGCCGAGCTACAGATGCCATCTGCGGGCCAGGGTCGACCCCAGAACATTTATGAGCTGACCGGAGCCAAGCAGGCTCAGCATGCGTCAAGTTCCCAGTTTGCCCTTGCGGAGCTGAAGAGACCATTCGCTTGGACTGAAAGAACAAGAGAGTAACATCACGGTCAGCGAGCCTGTGAGCTGCTCATGGTCGATAACTCATCTGCCGACTTGACGAGACCCAATCCACACTAAGTGTTGGTAAACTGAGTATGGTTCTCAGTGGGCTACCCCCGCCGGCTGCCACGCCTCCAGGCGTATGACGCTGCGCCTAGCCGACTATGAGGTCTCATGCGTCTCGCTATCTTTCGGAATAGGCTTGGCAAGGCATTGCTCTCATCTCACAGATCGTCTTCACTACGTCCCACGTGGACTTTTTCTTTATGGCTGGCTATCGAGAGTCAGCGCGAGCACTCTGACTGAGCCATGAAGACTTTTCTGATCGTTTGTGCCTGGCGTCGCTGCCATATGGGAAAGTTGTTTAGTGTCTTCGCAGTGGAAAATTCAGTGTTGGTTACGCAGTTTACCGCTGAGTTCCTGGTAGGTTGTCCGCCCACTGGATAAACTCAATACGAATTCATTATCATGGTGATACTCCCTGTCACTCCCGCACTGATAGCAATAACAAGAAGATGTAATAACAGGTATTAGAATAAGAACTATGCTCACCGCGACGACGAAGATGTAGACCAGATGTATGCCTCGTTGGAGCTGTCCGACACCACTCACTCCGATGGCCTCAAAAACACTCAGGGGGCTTATCTAGCTGATCTCGACACCAGGAGACGAGCCCGATTCAGTCATGACAACACGAGCCGCTGAGAGACCCAGCATGACACTACCTACGAATCAACACAAGACGAATCACAACGTCAGAAACCTGCACTACAACCCGTCCGAGAAAGCCCATGGCCGGCATGAAACCAATCAGAATCGGAGCCTCCAAGGCCGATGTCAACACTAAGGCCATACGCCGACGTCTCGACCAACATCTTCGGTCCAACGATCCTTCGCAGCACCATGGCGACATCACCGTGAATACGACTACTGGCTGCGTCGTCCACAGCAAAGCCTTGCATCGCTCCGCTAACGACCATTTCAATTTCCTTTCGGTCAGTCATCAGCGGCGAAGGGGTGCAGAGGCTACTCCAGAGGCTCGCTATAAAGAGCTGTCGAGCCGTAGCCTCCCCTTCTTCATCATAAAACTTCCATACAGTAGCCACTACGGGCACAAGTTCGGCAACTCCCACCTCCCTTCGGTTCACCGATGCCGCTATTGCACGTAATAGTCCCGCTGCATGGCGGCCTGTGGCGTTGCTGGGGGGATAGGAGCACGCCTTTATAGCTGCATCTAAGAGCTCATCAGGTAGAGCACAGCCAAGGTCGCTCAAGGCACACACCACATTAGAAAGATGCCGCCCCGAACCACTCCGTGCCACCGTCGGTGACGTTAGATTTATGAAGCGAAGCAAATTGTCATCAGCATACCGCAGGGAAGCGAAGGCCCATAGGACATTAGCAATAGCCCGATGGGATGGCGGTTCAGTTGCCATCCTTCTACCCAGGGCAGAGGCTGCTCTTGCTAGCCTCTCTAATACAATAGTGTCTGCCTCGGAACCGACCCCTACGGCAACACCCCAGAGGACCATACCGAACTCCTCCGGACGAAGCACACCCCAGTCTGTTCGACGGAGCACTCGTCCGATTATGTACTTACGTATGGCGTGGATGCCCTCGTCAGCAGCTAGAGCAGCCGCTGAAAGCCGAGCCAAGCCCCAGATGGTGTTGGCGTCCTCCTGGTCTTTGAAGTCGTCACTAACGGCTGTACATGCACTCAGAAGACGCAGTAGGAAGTCACTAGGAAGAGGCAGCTGGATGGTCCCCAAAGACCACACGATATTCGATACATGCCGGGATTCGAACCCGATACCATCCCTACGGAAGAACTCCACCATAACCTTCTTAACTATTTCAACTATATGTTCTCGAGAACCATCCTCCTCCTCCGCCGCAGCCGAATAGCAAGAAGCACACCCCCACATAAAGTGCGCTATGTGATGCGGCAACATTTTATCATCAATTACAGCCCTTCGACCAACACCTTCTACCACTCCTTTCCAATCAATTACATCACTCAGTCTACCACAAGCCCACAAGGCGTTACTCAGCATCCCTGCTGTCGGCTGGGACTGCCTCTCATGGGGAGTCAGCAACAGGCGAGCAACTCGGTCTGCCACTTGCTGACGAGTACTGCAAGTCCCAGGAGTTTTGTGGCGCGCGAAGCGATGCAGGGCTGTCAAAGCGTTCTGGAATCCAAGTCTATGCACTGAGTAGGTACAAGAGTCCAGACATTCGAGGACCTGACCACGTACACATACGCACAGCGAAGATTCCTAAGATTCCTCCAAAGACCTGATGATGAGACTGGCATGCTGACAGGGCGTTATTGAGGCTGATAGCTGCATTGACATCTCGAGTGGCCCTCACCACAGCAGTGCCGAATCCACGCCTTCTGTCCCCAGACAAGCCTCGTACCAAGGCGAACACCATCGCCTTGTGGGATCCGACCGCCAATACCATCAGTAACTAGAAAGCGAAGGACCCCTGCACCCGTTAGCCCTCCCCCTACTACTAATACAACGCAACGATCACTACCAGTCACGAGACTCGCCGCCGTAGTAAACGGAAACTCACTACAGCTGCAGCACAAATCCCTAGTGATACCAGAGCAAGTCTAGCCTTATTAAACCCTTCTCCTCCTGCTCCGGGAATAGGCTGGACCACGGTACCCGACCCAGCTGCCCAAGCCGTGCCAAGGTCCTCCAAATCGGGTACCATACGAGGCCTCTTCTTGGCGAGCTGACCGCATGCCGCATCAATGTCTCGGCCATGATGCCGCCGGTAGTACACTCTAACACCATAGACGTCCTTGAGGATAGAGACCATCCGGGTGACCGAAGACTCTAGAGGTGGTTCGAAGTTGCTACCGTTATCAACCGCGTTGTAAGGGATAAAATTCACTACGGCCTTGCGGTTCTTCATAAGTACTCCCAACTGGTGAGCGCATTCCTCAGTGTCATTGACATCCCTTATCACAACGTACTCTATCATAACACTACCCTTCTTCCGCCCGCCCCCACCACTACCATCGGGCCGTCCAGCTACCCGACTGGCCTCAGAGTACTCATCCACTGCTGCCATCAACTCGTCAATACTCCAAGCCTTGGCTGAGGGGACTATCTTCTCTCGAAGGGCCTGGGTCGGGGCATGCAGCGAGAGGGCAAGCTTGACTCCGGAAGCGTCATGGGCCAAGGACCGTATTCTTGGTATCACCCCAACAGTGCTCACAGTAATGCACCTCTGTGGTATTCCAAAGAGTGTGTTCATGCCTCTTATTGCCGCTAGTACCGCCTCGTAGTTCTCCAAGGGC